>NW_021963067.1:0-251930 GCF_901765095.1 Microcaecilia unicolor | reverse complement strand
CAAAAGTGGTGATAGGGAAGAAGCTGGAAACTACAGGCCGGTAAGCCTCACTTCGGTTACTGGAAAAGTAATGGAAGCGATGCTGAAGGAAAGGATAGTGAATTTCCTGGAAGCCAATAAGTTGCAAGATCCGAGACAACATGGTTTTACGAAAGGGAAATCGTGCCAAACGAATCTCATTGAGTTCTTTGATTGGGTGACAGGAGAATTGAATCATCAACCTGCTATAGATGTAATCTACTTAGATTTTAGCAAAGCTTTTGACACGGTTCCCCACAGGAGGCTCTTAAATAAACTGGAGGGGCTGAAGATAGGACCTGAAGTGGTGAACTGGATTAGAAACTGGTTGACGGACAGACGCCAGAGGGTGGTGGTGAATGGAATTCGCTCGGAGGAAGGAAAGGTGAGTAGTGGAGTGCCTCAGGGATCGGTGCTGGGGCCGATTCTGTTCAATATATTTGTGAGTGACATTGCCGAAGGGTTAGAAGGTAAAGTTTGCCTATTTGCGGATGATACTAAGATTTGCAACAGAGTGGACGCCCGGGAGGGAGTGGAAAGCATGAAAAGGGATCTGAGGAAGCTAGAAGAATGGTCTGAGGTTTGGCAATTAAAATTCAATGCGAAGAAATGCAAAGTGATGCACTTAGGGAATAGAAATCCACGGGAGACGTATGTGTTAGGCGGGGAGAGTCTGATAGGTACTGAGGGGGAGAGGGATCTTGGGGTGATAGTATCCGAGGATCTGAAGGCGACGAAACAGTGTGAAAAGGCTGTGGCTGTAGCTAGAAGGTTGTTAGGCTGTATAGAGAGAGGTGTGACCAGCAGAAGAAAGGGGGTGTTGATGCCCCTGTATAAGTCGTTGGTGAGGCCCCACCTGGAGTATTGTGTTCAGTTTTGGAGGCCGTATCTTGTTAAGGATGTAAAAAGAATTGAAGCGGAGCAAAGAAAAGCTACGAGAATGGTATGGGATTTGCGTTACAAGACGTACTGTATGAGGAGAGACTTGCTGAACTAAACATGTATACTCTGGAGGAAAGGAGTGTTGGAATAATGTATTGTATTTTACATGCATTGCCTGTCACCAATTTTTTCTCTGTGATTACTCTGTGACCTCTGATGTAAATTGCTTAGAGAGGTCACACCCATGCAACTTCCTGTGGGGGTTAGGCACAGCACATGGAGCTCATGTTCTCTCCTAACCTGAGAGAATCTATGGTGGTGTGAGCATCCATTACCATATAAGCACATGGAAAGAGCTGATAATCCAAATGTATAGTATTATGTATATATAAGCCTGTCTGAATATAATCTAACAACAAACTGTGAGTAAACAGATGTTTTGTTACTTCAACTTTAAAGTGACTCAGCAGTGAATTATTCAGGGGTGTATGAGAGAGATGAAGAAAGAAATTAACATTTCTAAAGCTGAAGCTGTGTGTATAAAATCTGCTAATTATTTACTACAAATAATCCAACAAAAGGGTTATGGGCCCAGGGCCAGGAATTGAAAAAGAAGAGAAATATTACCAGGCAGTAAAAAAGCCACATTTTTCTCTTAAGTTTTAAAAGAAAGATTCAGTCTGTCTCTCTCTCCCCCCACACACCAAACAGCAGAAGGCTAAGAAAATGGCTGAGGGAGGAAATTCACCATTTTTCCACTCTCTCAAGGTGCCTAAATTAACTGAATTTAATTATCAGCAGTGGGAACTAAGATTCATATGTCTCCTTCAAGCAAAGAAACTAAATATATGCTTAGACCAAAACAGAACAGCTGAAAATATGGCTGAATGGGACAATGCAAACTATTATGTGAAGTGCATGTTTTTGGAAGCTCTCTCAGAGAAACAAGCCATATTAGTGGAGGGAAAAGATACACCAAAGGACATTTTATATAAACTGAGAACTATGTATGCAACTACATATGCAAAGCAGCAACCAATTTGGTTGGCAGAGTTGAATGAAACCATATTAAGGGATAAAAGTAAATGTAATGATCACATTATGCATCTTATGTCTTCATTTCAAAAGTTAGAACTTTCTGGAATTCCCATGTGTGATGCATTGAAAAGAGCATTTCTTTTTACCTCACTATCAAAGAAGTTTGATGTTTTTAGGTCTGTAAATGAAGCCATTGAAGGGCAATCTTTTGAACAGGCAGCATCAAAACTAAGGCAGGAATGCATAATAAATGATTCTGAGGAGATGTGTTCTCAAAGTCAGTCAGAGAGAAATGAAACAAATTTCTTGGCAAAGAACAGAGGAAGGCGGAGCTATGGGAAAACTCCACCCAAGGGCAAGCTGATTTGCTACTCATGTGGAAAGGAGGGACATGTATCTAAATGGTGTAAGGAAACACAAAACACTCCCTCTAGCTCACCTAAGCCAATGGAACAAAAGAATTCTCCAACCAGGAAATGTATGAAAGACAATGATAAACATAAGGGCTTTCTAATGGCAGAAAAATCTTTGACTATGGTAAATAATAATTCAAATGAAAGTACTTGGATTTTGGATTCGGGGAGCACATGCCATTTAACCAATTCTAAGGATTTCTTTCAGGAAATGTGTCCAGAAGAAGGTATTCTTAATACTGCAAATGCAGGGACTGCTAAGATCCAAGCAAAAGGCATTGGATTCTTAAAATGCAAAGTGTCTAATGAAGTTAAAGAAATTCCTGTAAGTGATGTCTTGTATATTCCCCAAGCAGTTTGCAATATGCTTAGTGTATCTACATTAGATAAGAAGGGATTTGTGATTCATTTTGAAAACAGTAAGTGCACAATCTCTAAAAATGATGAAGTGTATGCTGAAGCTTTTATGCATAATGATGTTTATAAACTGAGCATTTCAGGTGAAGCCTCACATCTGGCGCAAGTAAGGAAGAATGATGGTAAATGTAGTCTGGAAATCTGGCACCGCCGCCTGGGACATCGTGATTTTAAGGTGATCCAGGATCTTCACAGTGGGCAACTAGCCACCGGCATTCAGATAAGTGCAGATGCTGGTAAAATGGAGAAATGCATAGACTGTGTTACTCAAAAAGGTGTGAGACCCTCATTTCCTGCATACACAGGAAATAGGAGTAATAAAGTACTGGACTTAATACACAGTGACTTATGTGGACCGTTTAATATCCCATCATTGGGAAATAACAGATTTGTGCTAATATTCTTGGATGATTTCTCTAGATATTGTGTGGCCTATTTGCTGAAAGAAAAAAGTCAAGTCACAGACATGCTGAAGAAATACGTAGCCATGGTGAGCAATAAATTTGAAAGAAAACCAAAGGTTCTTCAGACCGACAATGGTGGTGAGTTCACTTCACAAAGCATGCGCACATTTCTAGAACAAGAAGGCATTCAGCATATCACAACAGTAGCTTATACACCAGAGCAAAATTCTGTTGCAGAGAGAAAATTTAGGTCACTTGTGGAAATGACCAGATGTATGCTGTCAGATAGTAATCTCCCTAAAAGACTATGGGGGGAAGCCATTCTCACAGCAGTGTACCTACAAAACAGAATGCCAACTAAAGGCGCTGAGCGCACACCACATGAGACATGGCATGGTAGGAAGCCAAACCTGTCACACATAAGAACATTTGGAAGTACAGCATATGCTCATGTACCAAAGCAAAGAAGGCATAAGCTGGATTCCACAACAGAAAGGGGCATTTTAGTTGGCTATGCTCCAGGACACAAAGGATATAGAATTTTGAATCTGAAAACTGGCATTGTTGGCATAAGACATGTTACATATTTTGATGAAAACAAAAGGGTTGATAAAGGCTGGATTATCCCAGATGAGCCTTATCATCCAGAATATGAAACTAGAACCATAATAGACATGCCAGTATATATAAATGCCATACCAAGGCAGATGTCTGAAAGCAACTCATCTGTATCTAACGAGGAACAGGCAGAGGAAGCAGACACAGAAAGGATCATCGCAGGAGACAGTACAGTTGGAGAAGGGGAATCAATTGGAGAAGGACTCTCAGATTTAGAGGATGCGGAAAGGTCAGACCAACCTGTTGTCAGACGCTCATCCAGGGAAAACAAAGGTGTTCCACCCCCAAGACTGTCTTACCTAACAAAGTCAGCAGAAGCTCAAGAGCCCTTAACATGGGATGAGATTGAGAAAATGCCAGCAGAAGAAGCTGCTGAATGGCATAAAGCAGCACAAGAAGAAATTGATGCATTGGATAAAAATAATACTTGGATTCTTACAAAATTACCTCCTGGCAAGAAAGCTATAGGATGCAAATGGGTATTCAAGTTAAAAAGGAATGCACAAGGAAAAGTGGAAAGGTATAAAGCCAGATTAGTCGCAAAGGGATATCTTCAAAAATATGGAGAAGATTTTGATGAAGTGTTTGCACCTGTAGTGAAACACACGACAATAAGAACACTTCTGAGCATTGCAGTCTCAAAAGGCATGCAAGTCAACCACATTGATGTGAAAACAGCATTTCTTCATGGAGATATAACTGAAGACTTGTACATGGAACAGCCAACAGGTTTCATAAATACAAAACAAAGACAGCTAGTGTGTAAATTAAACAAAGGTCTTTATGGATTAAAGCAAAGTGCAAAATGTTGGAATGACAAATTGCATGAAATATTGACAAATTTAGGATTTAAGCAAGGTGAAGCAGATAAATGCTTGTACACTAGGTGCACAAATGGACAATATGCATACATTTTAGCTTTTGTTGATGATCTGCTCATTGCAAGCGAAAGTGAGCAAGAGTACAAGGACATTGTAAAATATTTAAACCAGAATGTTGAGATAAAAGAACTTGGTAATGTGTCATACTATCTTGGTATAGAAATTGAGAAACAAAATGATGGTTCTTATCTTCTAAGCCAGAAGCAGAAAATAAATGAGCTTATTGAAAGTTTAGGTATGCAAGATGCCCAAGTTGTAAGCACTCCCATGATCACTGATTTTCTGAAGGATGAAACAGTAAGAGAACCTTTACCAGATAACATCCAATATAGATCAGCCATAGGTAAGCTTTTATATCTAACTACCACATACAGGGCTGATATAGCAAATGCAGTAGGAATTTTGAGCAGAAGGGTCAGCTCACCTACCAAATCAGATTGGACTGCAGTTAAAAGGATGGTAAGGTATTTAAAAGGTACCATTGATTGTAAATTAAAGATTTCAGCCAATAGTAATCCAAAACTAATATGTTACTGTGATTCAGATTGGGCAGGGGATCATTCTGATTATAAATCCACAAGTGGATATGTGTTTATGTATGGAAATGTACAAATTTCTTGGGCCAGTCATAAACAAAGTATTGTGAGTCTGTCTTCTACAGAAGCTGAATATGTGGCTGTATCAGAAGCATGCAGAGAACTGATGTGGATTGAAAAACTTTTGCTGGATTTTGGAATAGCTGAAAAGAGACCAATCCAGATAATGGAAGATAATCAGAGCTGCATCAGACTGTCACAGAATGACAAGGTTCAGTCACGCACCAAGCACATCGCAACGAAATACCACAACGTGCGAGAGCTGGCGAAAGAAGGGGTCATCAGTCTACACTATTGTCACACCAGTGAAATGACAGCTGACATCATGACCAAACCGTTACCCAGAGAACGTTTTGAGAATCTGCGTATAAAGCTTGGACTTTGTGTGAATTAATAATTGCATGACAGTTATGCATGAGAAGGGGTTTGTTGGAATAATGTATTGTATTTTACATGCATTGCCTGTCACCAATTTTTTCTCTGTGATTACTCTGTGACCTCTGATGTAAATTGCTTAGAGAGGTCACACCCATGCAACTTCCTGTGGGGGTTAGGCACAGCACATGGAGCTCATGTTCTCTCCTAACCTGAGAGAATCTATGGTGGTGTGAGCATCCATTACCATCTAAGCACATGGAAAGAGCTGATAATCCAAATGTATAGTATTATGTATATATAAGCCTGTCTGAATATAATCTAACAACAAACTGTGAGTAAACAGATGTTTTGTTACTTCAACTTTAAAGTGACTCAGCAGTGAATTATTCAGGGGTGTATGAGAGAGATGAAGAAAGAAATTAACATTTCTAAAGCTGAAGCTGTGTGTATAAAATCTGCTAATTATTTACTACAAATAATCCAACAAGGAGAAACAGGGGTGATATGATACAGACATTCAAATATTTGAAAGGTATTAATCTGCAAACGAACCTTTTTCCGGAGATGGGAAGATGGTAGAACAAGAGGACATGAAATGAGATTGAAGGGGGGGCAGACTCAAGAAAAATGTCAGGAAGTATTTTTTCACGGAGAGAGTAGTGGATGCTTGGAATGCCCTCCCGCGGGAGGTGGTGGAAATGAAAACGGTAATGGAATTCAAACATGCGTGGGATAAGCATAAAGGAATCCTGTGCCGAAGGAATGGATCCTCAGGAGCTTAGTCAAGATCGGGAGGCGGGGCTGGTGGTTGGGAGGCAGGGATAGTGCTGGACAGCCTTGTACGGTCTGTGCCAGAGCCGGTGGTTGGGAGGCAGGGCTGGTGGTTGGGAGGTGAGGATAGTGCTGGGCAGACTTATACAGTCTGTGCCAGAGCCGGTGGTTGGGAGGAGGGGCTGGTGGTTGGGAGGCGGGGATAGTGCTGGGCAGACTTATACAGTCTGTGCCCTGAAGAGCACAGGTACAAATCAAAGTAGGGTATACACAAAAAGCAGCAAATATGAGTTATCTTGTTGGGCAGACTGGATGGACCATGCAGGTCTTTTTCTGCCGTCATCTACTATGTTACTATGTTACTCTTCTCCAAGGAATTGGTTCTTTTTTTTGGGGGGGGGGAGGGGAGGAAGGGATTAAGCTTCAAGGCTCAGGCATAGATTTCCTCTTTTCAATGGGCGCTTCAACTAACTTTCAACACGCACATTCCTGAACCTCCACTACCCCAGTTCCAAAAGAATTAAATACAAATCAATATATGCATCTAGCTTCTCCTATTGCAGCATGTAACTATGGAACAGTGGCGTAGCCAAGGGTGGGTCTGGATGGGCCCAGGCCCATCCACTTTCGGCTCAGGCCCACCCTGTAGCAGCACACCTATGATGTGGCTGGTAAGGATTCCCAAGCCCCAACAGCTGAAAACTCCCAACATCTGTCCCTTCTGCACACATTTTCATCTGCAGTAAGCAGCGACTGATACATACTGCTCACTCCGGCCCCACAGCCTTATTCCCGCCTATGCAGAAACAGGAGGTTGCATCAGAGGGAAGGATGTGGGGCTAGCATGAGCAGTGTGTATTAGTCGCTGCTCGCTGCCAGTGAAAATCTGCTATTTAAAAGGTATGCGGGGGAGGGGAGATGTTTGAGAGAATATATGGCATGCAGGCGAGAGAAGGAGAGTCCAAATCACCTGTGGGATGGTGTGGGGTTCTTCTGCCCACCCATCTTGGGCCCAGGCCCACCCAAAATTCGGTGTCTGGCTACGCCCCTGCTATGGAATGCAATACCAAAGGCCTTAAAAGCATTCCGGAAGTTACTAAAGACCAACCTGTTCAAGAAGACATACCATAATGACCCATCATCAATGACCTAACATCTAAACTCTGTCAGAACCAGATGAAACTGTATTCCCTTCACCTAATTGCTTCAATTTGCCACCAATGAACATTAATGATTTACCCCCTTATCTCTTATGCTGAAATGAACTGTTTATCTAATATCCTATATAATAATTCTCACCTGGAACATTCTGAAGCTCACTCTGTGGGAGGGAAACACTGAAGGCTAGGCTGCCAGGAACACTCACTCTCACTCATGCACCACTCACTGTCACTCAGGACCCGCCCTCAGCCACGCCCCTTCCGGACATAATTCGCAACCCCGGCTTTCTAAATGAAGCCTCAAAAGCCCCTCTAAACCGGAACAGTGAGGCGCCAGAGATATCCTGTTTGCCCATGCCTGCAAATCGGAAGTCTGAACTCTGAAGCGCTGTATGCCCCGCCCTCGCGTCACAACATCATGACGATGAGGGCGGACCACACTGGAGGAAATATCTGCGGCGGACCACACTGCACGAAAGTAACGCGCGATCCCGACGGAAATACCATCACAGAGTTCGCAGGTGCCTCGAGGGGGGTTCGGGGACAGCTGCCTCGCTGACGGCCGGGCGGGTTGGGGGACAACTGGCTCGCTGACGGCCGCTCGGGAGGCTCCAAACGCTATCTCCCCGTGCCTGCAGGGTGCTTCGGGGACAGCTGGGTCCCTGAATGTGCCTCTACAGGCTGCAAACCCCATCTCCCCCTGCCCCACAACCTTGCTAGCGCCCGTTCCATCTCTCCCAGAAACGGGCCTCTTTTGCTAGTATTTTATATTGTACTTTAACATTTATGAACGTTAATGTAACACTACTTTGTGTTTCTCATTCCGGAAATGGCGATCGCCATTACGGCATAATGTAAGCCACATTGAGCCTGCAAAAAGGTGGGAAAATGTGGGATACAAATGTAACAAATAATAATAATAACTTACTGTAAACTGGTGCAGACAATGCTTCTTTGAAGTACGTTCCCCCCCCCCCCCAGGTTGTACAGCATTAAGAGCCCCTTGTATTAAGCTGCATTAGGCTCTACACGCGCCCGTGCGCCAAAATGAACTTACCACCCGACTACCGCGTGCTTCTTGCAGTGATTTAATTTTTGGCGCGCGGCTCCTATGTGCATCTGGAAAATATTTTTTATTTTCGGACGCGGGTGGCGGATGCGCACCAAGTGGCATCTGATGCGCATAGGTCCTTACCACTAGGTCTATGGTGGTAAGGCCAGACACCCAAAATGAACACGAAGAAATTTTGATTTTGCCGCACGACCATTTTCAGCAAAAATTTTAATGCGGCATTTTTTGGTACTTGCACACCCAAAACCCGCGCCTACACTATCACGAGCCACTTTTTGTTGGAATGTATTGTATTTTTACATGCATTGCCTGTCACCTATTATTTCTCTGTGATTACTCTGTGACCTCTGATGTGAATTACTTAGAGAGGTCACACAGCTATGCAACTTCCTGTGGGGGTTAGATGCAGCAGATGCAGCAGATGGAGCACATGGAGCTCATGATCTCTCCTAACCTGAGAGGATCTATGGTGGTGTGAGCATCCATTACCATCTAAGCACATGGAAGGAGCTGATAATACAAATGTATAGTAATATGTATATATAAGCCTGTCTGATTATAATCTAACTACAAACTGTGAGTAAACAGATGTTTTGTTACTTCAATTTTAAAGTGACTCAGCAGTGAATTATTCTGGGGTGAATGAGAGAGAGATGAAGAAAGAAATTAACATTTCTAAAGCTGAAGCTGTGTGTACTAAAATCTGCTAATTATTTACTACAAATAATCCAACAAAAGGGTTATGGGCCCAGGGCCAGGAATTGAAAAAGAAGAGAAATATTACCAGGCAAAAAAAAAAAAAAAGGGCCACATTTTTCTCTTAAGTTTTAAAGGAAAGATTCAGTCTGTCTCTCTCTCCCCCCACACAGCAGACAGAAGGCTAAGAAAATGGCTGAGGGAGGAAATTCACCATTTTTCTATTCTCTCAAGGTGCCTAGATTAACTGAGTTTAATTATCAGCAGTGGGAACTAAGATTCATATGTCTCCTTCGAGCAAAAGGATTAAATATATGCTTAGACCAAGACAGAACAGATGAAAATATGGCTGAATGGGACAATGCAAACTATTATGTGAAGTGCATGCTTTTGGAAGCTCTCTCAGAGAAACAAGCCATATTAGTGGAGGGAAAAGATACACCAAAGGACATTTTATATAAACTGAGAACTATGTATGCAACTACATATGCAAAGCAGCAACCAATTTGGTTAGCAGAGTTGAATGAAACCAAATTAAGGGATAAAAGTAAATGTAATGATCACATTATGTATCTTATGTCTTCATTTCAAAAGTTAGAACTTTCAGGAATTCCCATGTGTGATGCATTGAAAAGAGCATTTCTTTTTACCTCACTATCAAAGAAGTTTGATGTTTTTAGGTCTGTAAATGAAGCCATTGAAGGGCAATCTTTTGAACAGGCAACATCAAAACTAAGGCAGGAATGCATAATAAATGATTCTGAGGAGATGTGTTCTCAAAGTCAGTCAGAGAGAAATGAAACAAATTTCTTGGCAAAGAACAGAGGAAGGCGGAGCTATGGGAAAACTCCACCCAAGGGCAAGCTGATTTGCTACTCATGTGGAAAGGAGGGACATGTATCTAAATGGTGTAAGGAAACACAAAACACTCCCTCTAGCTCACCTAAGCCAATGGAACTAAAGAATTTTCAAACCAGGAAATGTATGAAGGACAAAGATAAACACAAGGGCTTTCTAATGGCAGAAAAATCTTTGACTATGGTAAATAATAATTCAAATGAAAGTACTTGGATTTTGGATTCGGGGAGCACATGCCATTTAACCAATTGTAAGGATTTCTTTCAGGAAATGTGTCCAGAGGAAGGTATTCTTAAAACTGCAAACGCAGGGACTGCTAAGATCCAAGCAAAAGGTATTGGATTCTTAAAATGCAAAGTGTCTAATGAAGTTAAAGAAATTCCTGTAAGTGATGTCTTGTATATTCCCCAAGCAGTTTGTAATATGCTTAGTGTATCTACATTAGATAAGAAGGGATTTGCGATTCATTTTGAAAACAGTAAGTGCACAATCTCTAAAAATGATGAAGTGTATGCTGAAGCTTTTATGCATAATGATGTTTATAAACTGAGCATTTCAGGTGAAGCCTCACATATGGCGCAAGTAAGGAAGAATGATGGTAAATGTAGTCTGGAAATCTGGCACCGCCGCCTGGGACATCGTGATTTTAAGGTGATCCAGGATCTTTACAGTAAGCAACTAGCCACCGGCATTCAGATAAGTGCAGATGCTGGTAAAATGGAGAAATGCATAGACTGTGTTACTCAAAAAGGTGTGAGACCCTCATTTCCTGCATACACAGGAAATAGGAGTAATAAAGTGCTGGACTTAATACACAGTGACTTATGTGGACCGTTTAATATCCCATCATTGGGAAATAACAGATTTGTGCTAATATTCTTGGATGATTTCTCTAGATATTGTGTGGCCTATTTGCTGAAAGAAAAAAGTCAAGTCACAGACATGCTGAAGAAATACGTAGCCATGGTGAGCAATAAATTTGAAAGAAAACCAAAGGTTCTTCAGACCGACAATGGTGGTGAGTTCACTTCACAAAGCATGCGCACATTTCTAGAACAAGAAGGCATTCAGCATATCACAACAGTAGCTTATACACCAGAGCAAAATTCTGTTGCAGAGAGAAAATTTAGGTCACTTGTGGAAATGACCAGATGTATGCTGTCAGATAGCAATCTCCCTAAAAGACTATGGGGGGAAGCCATTCTCACAGCAGTGTACCTACAAAACAGAATGCCAACTAAAGGCGCTGAGCGCACACCACATGAGACATGGCATGGTAGGAAGCCAAACCTGTCACACATAAGAACATTTGGAAGTACAGCATATGCTCATGTACCAAAGCAAAGAAGGCATAAGCTGGATTCCACAACAGAAAGGGGCATTTTAGTTGGCTATACTCCAGGACACAAAGGATATAGAATTTTGAATCTGAAAACTGGCATTGTTGGCATAAGACATGTTACATATTTTGATGAAAACAAAAGGGTTGATAAAGGCTGGATTATCCCAGATGAGCCTTATCATCCAGAATATGAAACTAGAACCATAATAGACATGCCAGTGTATATAAATGCCATACCAAGGCAGATGTCTGAAAGCAACTCATCTGTATCTAACGAGGAACAGGCAGAGGAAGCAGACACAGAAAGGATCATTGAAGAAGACAGTACAGTTGGAGAAGGGGAATCAATTGGAGAAGGACTCTCAGATTTAGAGGATGCGGAAAGGTCAGACCAACCTGTTGTCAGACGCTCATCCAGGGAAAACATAGGTGTTCCACCCCCAAGACTGTCTTACCTAACAAAGTCAGCAGAAGCTCAAGAGCCCTTAACATGGGATGAGATTGAGAAAATGCCAGCAGAAGAAGCTGCTGAATGGCATAAAGCTGCACAAGAAGAAATTGATGCATTGGATAAAAATAATACTTGGATTCTTACAAAATTACCTCCTGGCAAGAAAGCTATAGGATGCAAATGGGTATTCAAGTTAAAAAGGAATGCACAAGGAAAAGTGGAAAGGTATAAAGCCAGATTAGTCGCAAAGGGATATCTTCAAAAATATGGAGAAGATTTTGATGAAGTGTTTGCACCTGTAGTGAAACACACGACAATTAGAACACTTCTGAGCATTGCAGTCTCAAAAGGCATGCAAGTCAACCACATTGATGTGAAAACAGCGTTTCTTCACGGAGATATAACTGAAGACTTGTACATGGAACAACCAACAGGTTTCATAAATACAAAACAAAGACAGCTAGTGTGTAAATTAAACAAAGGTCTTTATGGATTAAAGCAAAGTGCAGAATGTTGGAATGAAAAATTGCATGAAATATTGACAAATTTAGGATTTAAGCAAGGTGAAGCAGATAAATGTTTGTACACTAGGTGCACAAATGGACAATATGCATACATTTTAGCTTTTGTTGATGATCTGCTCATTGCAAGCAAAAGTGAGTAAGAGTACAAGGACATTGTAAAGTGTTTAAACCTCAATGTTGAGATAAAAGAACTTGGTAATGTGTCATACTATCTTGGTATAGAAATTGAGAAACAAAATGATGGTTCTTATCTTCTAAGCCAGAAGCAGAAAATAAATGAGCTTATTGAAAGTTTAGGTATGCAAGATGCCCAAGTTGTAAGCACTCCCATGATCACTGATTTTCTGAAGGATGAAACAGTAAGAGAACCTTTACCAGATAACATCCAATATAGATCAGCCATAGGTAAGCTTTTATATCTAGCTACCACATACAGGGCTGATATAGCAAATGCAGTAGGAATTTTGAGCAGAAGGGTCAGCTCACCTACCAAATCAGATTGGACTGCAGTTAAAAGGATGGTAAGGTATTTAAAGGGTACCATTGATTGTAAATTAAAGATTTCAGCCAATAGTAATCCAAAACTAATATGTTACTGTGATTCAGATTGGGCAGGGGATCATTCTGATTATAAGTCCACAAGTGGATATGTGTTTATGTATGGAAATGTACAAATTTCATGGGCCAGTCATAAACAAAGTATTGTGAGTTTGTCTTCTACAGAAGCTGAATACGTGGCCGTATCGGAAGCGTGCAGAGAACTGATGTGGATTGAAAAACTTTTGCTGGATTTCGGAATAGCTGAAAAGAGACCAATCCAGATAATGGAAGATAATCAGAGCTGCATCCGACTGTCACAGAATGACAAGGTTCAGTCACGCACCAAGCACATCGCAACGAAATACCACAACGTGCGAGAGTTGGCGAAAGAAGGGGTCATCAGTCTACACTATTGTCACACCAGTGAGATGACAGCTGACATCATGACCAAACCGTTACCCAGAGAACATTTTGTGAATCTGCGTATAAAGCTTGGACTTTGTATGAATAAATAATTGCATGACAGTTATGCATGAGAAGGGGTTTGTTGGAATGTATTGTATTTTTACATGCATTGCCTGTCACCTATTATTTCTCTGTGATTACTCTGTGACCTCTGATGTGAATTACTTAGAGAGGTCACACAGCTATGCAACTTCCTGTGGGGGTTAGATGCAGCAGATGCAGCAGATGGAGCACATGGAGCTCATGATCTCTCCTAACCTGAGAGGATCTATGGTGGTGTGAGCATCCATTACCATCTAAGCACATGGAAGGAGCTGATAATACAAATGTATAGTAATATGTATATATAAGCCTGTCTGATTATAATCTAACTACAAACTGTGAGTAAACAGATGTTTTGTTACTTCAATTTTAAAGTGACTCAGCAGTGAATTATTCTGGGGTGAATGAGAGAGAGATGAAGAAAGAAATTAACATTTCTAAAGCTGAAGCTGTGTGTACTAAAATCTGCTAATTATTTACTACAAATAATCCAACACTTTTTACCGCGGCTTAGTAAAAGGAGCCCTAAGTAAACGCTGTGGGGTTGATATTCAAAGCGGTTTAACCAGCTAGAAATGGCTCCTGGCTGGTTAAATTGCCTTTTCTGGTCTAAGTGCTTATTTTCAGCAGTACTTAACTGGTCAGTGACGCTAAAACTGACTGATTAACACGTAACACAAAACCGACTTAACTGGTTTTGGCCGCTTTTTGTGATAGTTGGAACAGAAATGGATTTTTTTTTCTTCAACACTATGGAACCTGAAGGTCTGAACATTCGAGCTGAATGGTCCGCCTTTTTTTTGAGGGTGATCTTAAGTGACGTTAGATTCATGACATTGTTTGGGGATTGGTGGTTTCCAGCAGAAATAGGTGGTGCTTTGCCTGTTTAAAATGTTTGTTAGCATCTGTTTTTCAGTTATCGGCCCGAGTTCTCTATGCAGTGGACAAGACACAGGATTGCTACTCTTGATGCAGCTATCACGAAATGGGGAATCCCTGTTGGGTATTTGGATCTTTGGACATGCTGGTCAAGCTGTATGTTTGAGGAGAAGATAAGTGGATTATAATTTCACTATTGGCATGATTTGAACTGGTTTAAGCAACGACGTAAACTGTTTTCTTTAATCTCCTGTGGGTCACACATGCGTTTGTTACAGAGGTAGAGTTTTGGAATAATTAATCTGAGCACTCTTTTTAAGTGCAGTTTTTTTCAGTACTGTGATGGTGAGCCATGCCCAAGCCTTATAACTTTGGTTGGCTGGGTGGCTTTACTGAGGATTTTTTCTCCACTTTTTTTGTGAATGCTTAAATGTGTGCCTCTTTCAATGTACTGCTACATGTGACAGTATAAAACATAGTAACATAGTAACATAGTAGATGACGGCAGAAAAAGACCTGCACGGTCCATCCAGTCTGCCCAAGAAATGTGCCACTTTTTTGTGTATACCTTACCTTGATTTGTACCTGTCTTTTTCAGGGCACAAACCGTACAAGTCTGCCCAGCACTATCCCCGCCTCCCACCATCGAATCTGGCACAGACCGTATAAGTCTGCCCAGCACTATCCCCGCCTCCCAACCACCAGCCCCGCCTCCCAACCACCGGCTCTGGCACAGACCGTATAAGTCTGCCCAGCACTATCCCCGCCTCCCAACCACCAGCCCCGCCTCCCACTACCGGCTCTGTTATCCAATCTCGGCTAAACTCCTGAGGTCCTGAAAAGCATATCATATACTGTTTTTGATAGATTTTCTAATTTTTTCCACACAGCCAGAATCCATTGGGGAATATCTTCCCCCAATACCTTCTTCTGTTGTTAAATTCTAGGGGTGTGCAGCCAAAAAATGTCATTTTGTTTAGTTTCCTGAGCCATTTGTAGATCTTTTCATTTGTGTCATTTTGGTTTTACACAGTTTTGCTTCAGGGCACTTTTGTTAAATTTAAGAGGCGGCTGTTGCTGCTGGGCAAGCAAACAAAAAACCCATTCCTGGCAACCCCACCCCTCAATCACAACCCAATCCACCTCCAATACACTTTCATTTAGGCATTATTGATATAGTGTCAAAGCAGAAGCGCCCCCCCCCCCCCCCCGTTCATTTCCTGCCTCATTGCACTCAAGCCTAGGTAGCTGTGTTCCCTGAACTAGAATACCAGGAAATAGAGTCTTGAAAACAGGAAACACTAAAGCAAAGGTAGGTGTAACCTGGACTGGAACACCAGGAGCTGGAGTCTTGAAAACTGGAAACACTAAAGCAAGGGTATGTGTAACCTGGACTGGAACACCAGGAGCTGGAGTCTTGAAAACAGGAAACACTAAAGCAAGGGTAGGTGTAACTTGGACTGGAACACCAGGAGCTGGAGTCTTGAAAACAGGAAACACTAAAGCAAAGGTAGGTGTAACCTGGACTGGAACTCCAAGAGCTGGAGTGTTGAAAACAGGAAACACTAAAGCAAAGGTAGGTGTAACCTGGGCTGGAACACCAGGAGCTGTTGTCTTGAAAACAGGAAACACTAAAGCAAGGGTAGGTGTAACCTGGACTGGAACACCAGCAGATGAGGGTACTCCAAGCCTCAGGATCATGGTAGTTATACAATGTTTCAAATTGCACAGAAGTGGGCTGCCCTCATTCAACAGGGGAGCATAAGGTTTTTCCTTTGAGGAGGAAGAAAATAAAGCCCACCTGGGCCAGTTCTGTAAGAAACTCCTGAGAGTGAAGAATCATCAGAAAACTCTCTAATGCTTCTCAAGTCTCTCCTGTAGGCATACCTAGCCAGTTTTCAGGGTTACTACTACTTATCATTTCTATAGCGCTACTAGACTTACACAGTGCTGTACACTGATATGTAACAGACAGTCCCTGCTCGACAGAGCTTACAATCTAATCAGGACAAACAGGACAAATAAGGGATAAGGAAATTACTTAAGGCGGGAATGATAAAACAGACATGGGTAATGAACAAGTGAATAGGAGTTCGGAGTTGCAGCTTCAATGAATATGCATGAGATATTTATTATTTTACTTATTTGTAGCATTTATACCCCGCTCTTTCCTGCTCGATAGCAGGTTCAGTGCGGCTTACAAGGTATGGTACAAAGTATCACAGAGATAATACAAAATATGGTACAAAGTATCACAAGGATAACCCAGTTATAGAGAGTAGGACAATATGACGATACGATACAATATGACGATATATGAGATAGATTTGCACAGTGTGTTTTTTCTAGCAAAAAAGGTGCTGGTCCTCAAATGCCTGGCCACCCTTCAAGTGTGGCGTAATCACTGAGGAACCCACCCCAGAATAGCCAGGCCCCCTACAACCAGTCTCAGAATCTATGACAAGGCAGAATTGGTGTGTAGAGCCTGAGCTCTTTCATTTAAAACTTGTGGACCATGGGTCAATTTTAGCAGACAATGGAAAAGGTGCCGGTACTCAGTAACCCGAGTACCCCCTCAAAAAAAGCCCTGGATTTGCATATAGTGGAGATTCATTGCATGCAAATCTAATACAGAGTTGTCAAATAGTCCAGTTCCAGGAGGAATATTTTGACCAATCCTGATTTTGAACTTCGATCCAAAGCAGTGTAAGATCTTTAGTCCCTGATTCTCCCATACTACATTATAATAGGGTTGTCAGAAAGCCAGGACTGGCTTAAAATCTTTGTCTTTGAACCAGTGGCGTACCAAGGGGGGGGGGGCAGTCCGCCCCGGGTGCACGCCGCTGGGGGGTGCCGTGGCGCACGCCTGGCTCCGAATTCGCTATCTTCACTTGTTCGCTGCAGCTCCCTCTGCCCCAGAACAGGTTACTTCCTGTTCCGGGGCAGAGGAAGCTGCAGCGAACGAGCGAAGTTAGCGAACTTTTCGGAGCCGACAGGCGCGCGCCGCGGCACCCCCCTCAGCGGCGTACACCCGGGGAGGTCATTTTGCCGAGGGGGGGAAGTGTCATTTCGCCGGGGGTGGGGCGCGCTGCACCCGGGGGGGGGGGGGGGGCGCATCGGCGATCCGCCCCGGGTGCCATGCAGGCTAGGAACGCCACTACTTTGAACACATGTTACTTGGCAGCTTTGTCAGTGCTTTTTGGGTGCCATTGAACTTTCAGGGACAGGTTCGAAAGATTACTAGAGGTTCCCAAGCACTGGATTCCTTTCTTAGACATGGTTTCACAGAAATTCTATCAGCAGAAAAGAGAGCAATTGTTCAGCCAAGAATAAACAAGAAGCTGAGAAGAAGGTGACAAGCCTGAATAAAAGTGGTGAACAGCAACTTTATTAAGATGGCACCTGTTGTTTATGGTTAGAAATTATATAAACTAGGGCTGCATTTTGATTAAAAATTTTAGTCATGATTAATCACACAATTAAATTATTTTAATTACAATTAATTGCACAATTAAAGGACTGATATCTCGCTCCCTCCCACCCCAGATCCAACATCTCTCCTTCTCTCTTCCTTCCCTCCCTCTCCTCTTTCCCTGGTCCGTTATCACTCTATCTCTTTCTTTCCCAGTTTCCAACATCTCTCCTTCTCTATTCCCTTCCTCTCTTCCTCCCTCCCAATGTCTAGCATCTCTCGCTCCCTTCCCTCCATCCCATGTCCCATGGGCGTAGTTTGGGGGGGGAGGGGGCATTGCCCCCTCAAACACAGAGCCGGCGCAATGCTGCAGGCAGCTCTCCCTCCGTCCCGCCCTCAGCTCCCCGACTGACAGCCCTCCTCTCTGTTCCTTCCCCCCCCCCCCCCCCGGCGCGTTTAACCTTTTATTTTCAGTGGCAGCGATTGCAGTGAAGAAGAAAGCACTGCAGGCTGGCCTCCAGCTTATCCCTTCCCTCACACAGTGTCCTGCCCTCATGGAAACAGGAAATGCATCATTGCAGAAGGCGGGACACTGTGTGAGGGAAGGGAGAAGCTGGAGGCAAGCCCGCAGTGCTTTCTTCTTCACTGCCATCGCTGCCACTGAAAATAAAAAGGTTAAATACACGGGGGGGGGGGGGGGAGGAACGGAGAGGAGAGCTGTCTGGGAGCTGAGGGAGGGCGGGGAAAATCGCTGGACATGAGAGGAGGGGAGGGCAGGGGAGAGAAGAAATTGCTGGACGGAGAGGACGGCAGGGGAGGGGGAGAGAAGAGATCGCTGGACATGGAGAGGAGGGCAGGGGGATAGCAGAGATCACTGGACATGGAGAGGAGGGGAGGGAGGGCAGGAGGAGAGGAGGGGAGGGCAGGGGGAGAGAAGAGATCATTGGACATGGAGGGCAGGGGGAGAGAAGAGATTGCTGGACATGGAGTGGAGAGGAGGGGAGGGCAGGGGGAGAGATCGCTGGACATGGAGAAGAGGGGAGGGCAGGAGGAGAGGAGGGGAGGGCAGGGGGGAGAGAAGAGATCATTGGACATGGAGGGCAGGGGAGAGAAGAGATTGCTGGACATGGAGTGGAGAGGAGGGGAGAGCAGGGGGAGAGATCGCTGGACATGGAGAGAAGGGGAGGGGAGGGAAGGGGGAGAGAAGAGATCGCTGGACATGAGAGGAGGGCAGATGGAAAGAAGTGATCGCTAGACGGAGAGGAGGGCAGGGCAGGGGAGAGAAGAGATCACTGCACATGGAGAGGAGGGGAGGACAGGGAGAGAGAACAGATCGCTGGACATGAGAGGAGAGGAGGGCAGATGGAGAGAAGAGATCGCTAGACGGTGAGGAGGGCAGGGCAGGGGGAGAGAAGAGATCACTGCATATGGAGAGGAGGGGAGGGTAGGGGGAGAGAAGAGATCGCTGGACATGGAGAGGAGGGCAGGGGGAGTGCAGAGATCGCTGGATATGGAGAGGAGGGGAGGGGAGGGCAGGGAGAGAGAAGAGATCGCTGGACATGGAGAGGAGAGGAGGGGAGGGCAGGGGGAGAGAAGAGATCGCTGGACAGGAAAGGAGGAGAGGGCAGGGAAGAGAGGAGAATTGCTGGACATGGATGGATGAATGGGGGCAGGGGAGAGAGAAATTTTGCTGGATATGGATGGATGGAGGAGAGGGCAGTGGAGAATGGACAGTTGCTGGACATGGATGGATGGAGGGGAGGGCAGGGGAGAGAGGAGAATTGCTGGACATGGATGGATGGATGAATGGGGGCAGGGGAGAGAGGAATTTGCTGGATATGGGTGGATGGAGGAGAGAGCAGGAGAGAATGGAGAGTTGCTGGACATGGATGGATGAAGGGAAGGGAAGTCAGGAAGGAGATGCACATGGATGGAGGGGAGGGAAGAGAGGAGAAATGTTGGACAAGGATGAAGGGAAGGAAAGACAAAGGAAGGAGATGCACACGGATGGAAGGGAAAGGGAGAGAGGAGAAATGCTGGACATGGATGGAGGGGAGGGAAGACAGAGGAAGTACATGCACATGAATGGAGGGGAGTGAGGAGAAATGCTGGATATGGATGGAAGGAAAACTGCTGAATTTAAGGGCTGGATCGGAACACTTTGAAGGCAGATATTGAAAATCGAGGAAGGATAGGGACAGGGCTACAGATGGTAGACAGGATGCATAAGGACACAGGAGGATGGTGGACATGGTGAGAGAAAAAATTCAGCCACCTGAAAGACCATCTCCTTACTCATACTATGTCCCCAGCTCACTCATTTTTTTTTTTTTTTAACATTTGTACCCTGTGCTTTCCCACTCATGGCAGGATCAATGCGGCTTATATGGGGCAATGGAGGGTTAAGTGACTTGCCCAGAGTCACAAGGAGCTGCCTGTGCCTGAAGTGGGAATCAAACTCAGTTCCTCAGGATCAAAGTCCACCACCCTAACCACTAGGCCACTCCTCCACTCCTACTTACTTCTTCTTTAGCTTGCCATTTCTCTTAACTACTCCATTTTACCACATTTCTACCTTCTGCATTCATTTACTTTCTTCTTTCTGTCATCCTTATATCTGACCCCCCCCCCCCAACCACCAGTCTCTTTCTTTGGTTTCTTATCTCCAACCAGTGTCTTGTTATTTCCATCTGTCCTCCTCTCACCCATTGGTAGCATGGAATGTTGCTACTAATTGGGTCAGCATGCACAGGAGGAGCAAGAAGAAAGAAGAGCAGGGGGCAGGCAGCGAACGCGGCTGCGCTGTAGACCGCACTGAATAAGGCTTCGGCTTGCGGGGGTTGGGGACTCCCGCCAGCAAAGATATTTGTTTGTAAGGAGGAGAGGCGGTGGGGGGGGGGGGGGGGGGCGAGGAGGTGAGGTATGGTGTGTGTGGGGGGCGGCATGGTGGCATTCAAAATGTGCCCCCAACCTCGTGCTCTAGCCCCCTCCCACTGTGAGGTCTGGCTACACCTCTGCTTTGCCGGCATTACCGCATCGGGAACCGCAATAGCAGCTTGACAAAAGAAGCCCTAAGTTTGTAATTTTCCCAAGGGTCTGTCCTGGTTCTTTCTTACTGTAAGCCACTCAGTATCCAACTGGTTTAACAGCGGAAAATAAATCATGTAAAGTAAATGTAACATAAAACTGTGCTGGCACCTTTTTGAGGCTTGGTCGTAAGAAAAAATGGACCAAGTAAAGTCGCCCGTGCTCGTCAGGGACGTCCTTCTTTTTTCCATGTGTTAGTCACGCCCCAGTCCCGCCTTCGCTACGCTTCCGACGCCCCCGTGAACTTTGCTCGTCCCCGCGATGGAAAGCAGTTGAGGACGCCAAATCGGCTTTCGGCTATGCCGATTTGGGCGACCCTGGGAGAAGGACGCCCATCTCCCGATTTGTGTCGAAAGATGGGCACCCTTCTCTTTCGAAAATAAGCCTGATAGTGGAATTAGAAAAGATACAGAGAAGGGTGACGAAAATGGTGAAGGGGATGGGACGACTTCCCTATGAGGAAAGGCTAAAGTGGCTAGTGCTCTATAAGATAATGAGTGGCGTGGAACAGGTAGACGTGAATGGCTTGTTTACTCTTTCCAAAAATACTAGGACTAGGGGGCACGCAATGAAGCAACAAAATAGTAAATTTAAAATGAATCAGAAAAAATATCTCTTCACTCAACATGTAATTAAAATCTGGAATTCGTTGCCACAGAATGTAGTAAAAATGGTTAGCTTAGCGGGGTTTAAAAAAAAGGTTTGGATCACTTCCTAAAAGAAAAGTCCATAGACCATTATTAAAATGGACTTGGGGAAAATCTACTGCTTATTTCTAGAATAACTAGCATAAAATGTATTGTACTTTTTTGGGATCTTGCCAGGTACTTGTGACCTGGATTGGCCACTGTTGGAAACAGGATGCTGGGCTTGATGGACCTTCGATCTGTCCCAGTATGGCAATACCTATGTACTTATGTGCAATAGTCTACTTTGGAAAGAAGTAAGGACTGTACTAATAATCTAAATTGTTCTATTTCAAAGACGTTTCTTCTTCTCAGTCTCCTCATACATAGGAAGCAACTTTTAACTAAAATATTGATATGATGATCTAATGAAAGTGTCCGATCCAAGTATATTTCTAAAATTGTAATTACAGATCATAAAGTATATTTAATTTGATTGATGACAATGTAATCCTCTATAATATGGAGATTACTAGAACTTCATAGAAGTCTCCAAAGGCCTTAGGGGGAGGGAGGTCCCTGGAAGTGGGGTGGAGGGAGAGTGGGAGGCCTGCCCAAGGAAGGGGTGGTCAAGCAGTTGCAGAGGAAAAGTGGGGATCCCTGAGGAGAGTGACAGCAAAGGTGAAGTTTGGGAAAACAAGGTCTTTGGTTGCCTGTACCCCCACCAGGACCCTTGGGAGTATTGGGGATCTAGGAGCGAATAATAAATTTAGGATGAATAAAGGGGGGCCGGCGCCGCAGTCCCACCCGCCCTCCGTCATCGACCGTCTGCCCCCTGCATTGAAATCGCAGTCTTACCTCCGTGAAAGCAGTGCTGCAGGCAGCAGAACGCCTCCCTTCGGGCCTCCTTCCCTCCCTGTGTCCCACCCTCGTCTGACGTAACTTCGGCGAGGGCGGGACACAAGGAGGGAAGGAGGGCAGAAGGGAGGTGTTCTGCTGTCTGCAGCACAGCTTTCACAGAGGTGAGACTGCGATTTCAATGCAGGGGGCCCGGCCCGGTGGCGGACGGAGGGGGGGGGGGGGAGGGGGTAGCAGTGGCTGCGGCGACCTCGGGGGGAGTTGAGGGGGAGCAGTGGCGACCTCGGGGGGGGGGGGGGGGTGGAGGGGGAGCGGCGACAGGTGACCTTGGGGGTGGCGGGGGCGGCCTTGCCTCGGGCCTGGCTCTGGCCTAGTCTCTCGGCGGCCCTGGATGGAGCTTCAGGTGGAAAAGGGGAATCCAGGCTGAAATCGGGAATCAGAGCAGGGGAAGCCTGTTCAAGGCCAAGGTGCAGCCTTGTGGAGAGCATCGCTGGAAGAAGGACAGCCTACAAGGCCTGTGCCTGAGGGAAGTGGATTGCTATCATGAGTAAAGGAGCAGCCTTGAGATCATTTCTGGCCCACAGGATGGGAAATGGACAGAAGAAGTTGTACTTTTGTAAATAATAAGACTCTGAAAACTGCTTGTGTAAATACAAGCGGAAAGAGGAGACTGGTACAGTGATTCCTCCTGAAAGGATACCTGAATTGTCAGAAATTGGTTTGGAGTTGAAGCCAATCGCCAACGGGGGAAAACCGAGGGTGCCCATCTCTAAATCCGGCGATCTCAGCATTTAGGTCGAGATTTGGGCGCCCCCAACCATATTATCGAAACGAAAGATGGGTGCCCATCTCGTTTCGAAAATACGGTTTGCCCCACCCCTTCGCGGCGCCGTCCTCAAAGATGGGCGCCCTTAGAGATGGGCGTCCCCGATTGAAAATGCCCCTCAGTGAGTGGTGAGTGGAGTGGAGGAAGATAAAGTACTGTGAGTATTGAGATTGTCCCTGTAACCCCAGGTCGAGGAGTGGAACTGAGCTGAGCTGGCAGTGGTGGAGTGACCCAGGGGTTATAACAATATGATCTAAGTTTTAAGTTAGTATCAAACAATATGAATTTGGTTTTATCAGTGTTAAGTTTAAACTTAAATTTATGCATCCAGCAACTAATGAAATCTAAGCAATCATGCACCTTAGGCTGCTCCTGAGTCAAGGTGGAAGTTATAGGTATAATGACAGAAATATCATCAGCATAGCTGTAAATTAAAAAAAAAAAAAACAGCCTTAGGGCCAGATGCACAAAGTTTACCATGCTATTAACGTTTGCTTTAGACTGGTTCTATCCAGTCTAAAGCAAACGTTTAGATAGCTATGAATGCACAAAGGGGTTTTCCGTGGTTCCAACGTGTGCCGTTAGCAGCCACCGACAGCCCCATGCAAATGTATTACAATGAGCTCATTAGTACTCTAATGAGTTTATTCGTAGTGTAATCTGTATTCCAGGGGATGCACTCAGTCTGCTGCCCCTCACTATCTTTCTACCCTCATCTCCCCTTACGTTCCCGCCTGTAACCTCCGCTCACAGGATAAATCCCTCCTCTCAGTACCCTTCTCCACCACCGCCAACTCCAGGCTCCGCTCATTCTGCCTCGCCTCACCCTATGCTTGGAACAACCTTCCTGAGCCCTTACGCCAAGCCCCCTCCCTGCCCATCTTCAAGTCTTTGCTTAAAGCCCACCTCTTCAATGCTGCGTTCGGCACCTAACCCTTACCGTTCAGTGAATCCAGACTGCCCCTATCGGACCGACCGTTCACTTGTCTATTAGATTGTAAGCTCTTTGAGCAGGGACTGTCTCTCTTTGTTAAATTGTACAGCGCTGCGTAACCCTAGTAGCGCTCTAGAAATGTTAAGTAGTAGTAGTAGTATTACATATAGCAGTGATTTAACCAGAGCTGAGATTGTGATGTCATAATGCCTCATTCCACCAATGCCTAAGAGCCAACCTCATCAGTGATGTCACAATGGCTTGATTGTCCTATATTTGTCTCACTCTTATCTTTTAGATTGTAAGCTCTTTGAGCAGGGACTGTCTCTCTTTGTTAAATTGTACAGCGCTGCGTAACCCTAGTAGCGCTCTAGAAATGTTAAGTAGTAGTAGTAGTATTACATATAGCAGTGATTTAACCAGAGCTGAGATTGTGATGTCATAATGCCTCATTCCACCAATGCCTAAGAGCCAACCTCATCAGTGATGTCACAATGGCTTGATTGTCCTATATTTGTCTCACTCTTATCTATTAGATTGTAAGCTCTTTGAGCAGGGACTGTCTCTCTTTGTTAAATTGTACAGCGCTGCGTAACCCTAGTAGCGCTCTAGAAATGTTGAGTAGTAGTAGTAGTAGTATTACATATAGCAGTGATTTAACCAGAGCTGAGATTGTGATGTCATAATGCCTCATTCCACCAATGCCTAAGAGCCAACCTCATCAGTGATGTCACAATGGCTTGATTGTCCTATATTTGTCTCACTCTTATCTATTAGATTGTAAGCTCTTTGAGCAGGGGACTGTCTCTCTTTGTTAAATTGTACAGCGCTGCGTAACCCTAGTAGCGCTCTAGAAATGTTAAGTAGTAGTAGTAGTATTACATATAGCAGTGATTTAACCAGAGCTGAGATTGTGATGTCATAATGCCTCATTCCACCAATGCTTAAGAGCCAACCTCATCAGTGATGTCACAATGGCTTGATTGTCCTATATTTGGTCTCACTCTTATCTATTAGATTGTAAGCTCTTTGAGCAGGGACTGTCTCTCTTTGTTAAATTGTACAGCGCTGCGTAACCCTAGTAGCGCTCTAGAAATGTTAAGTAGTAGTAGTAGTATTACATATAGCAGTGATTTAACCAGAGCTGAGATTGTGATGTCATAATGCCTCATTCCACCAATGCCTAAGAGCCAACCTCATCAGTGATGTCACAATGGCTTGATTGTCCTATATTTGTCTCACTCTTATCTATTAGATTGTAAGCTCCTTCGAGCAAGGACTGTCCTTCTTTGTTAAACTGTACAGCGCTGCGTAACCCTAGTAGCGCTCTAGAAATGTTAAGTAGTAGTAGTAGTATTACATATAGCAGTGATTTAACCAGAGCTGAGATTGTGATGTCATAATGCCTCATTCCACCAATGCCTAAGAGCCAACCTCATCAGTGATGTCACAATGGCTTGATTGTCCTATATTTGTCTCACTCTTATCTATTAGATTGTAAGCTCTTTGAGCAGGGACTGTCTCTCTTTGTTAAATTGTACAGCGCTGCGTAACCCTAGTAGCGCTCTAGAAATGTTAAGTAGTAGTAGTAGTATTACATATAGCAGTGATTTAACCAGAGCTGAGATTGTGATGTCATAATGCCTCATTCCACCAATGCCTAAGAGCCAACCTCATCAGTGATGTCACAATGGCTCGACTGTCCTATACTTGGCCCACTTCCCCCCTTAGTGTGAAGAGTTTTCAGTCTCTGGTATCCAGAGCTGAGATTGTGATGTCATAATGCCTCATTCCACCAATGCCTAAGAGCCAACCTCATCAGTGATGTCACAATGGCTTGATTGTCCTATATTTGTCTCACTCTTATCTATTAGATTGTAAGCTCTTTGAGCAGGGACTGTCTCTCTTTGTTAAATTGTACAGCGCTGCGTAACCCTAGTAGCGCTCTAGAAATGTTAAGTAGTAGTTGTTAAGTAGTAGTGGATGCGCAGCTCCAGAGCAGCCCTAATTTAATGAGCAAATTTTACGGCTGCTCTGGAGCTGTTGGAGAGGAGAGAAGCACAAGCAAGAAGCTATAAAGACTGCCTGCTTGTGCTTCCTACTTCTCACCTTCTGCCGCCCCCCCCCCCTGAATTTTTAAATTTTTTTTCCAAACAACCCCATCCCGGAACCTTTTTAAAAAGCTTTCTCTGGTGGTCCAGTGGGCCAAGACCCCACCCCTGTGACCCCAGAACCTTAAAATAAATTTTCCCTGGTGGTCCAGTGGACCAAACCCCTTCCCCTACACAGGCACACACCCCTCCCTCCCGCACCCAACCCACACCCCCATCCCTCCTCGTACCTTATATGGTGTTTAGCCCTGCACAGTGCATCCCAGAATGCACTGGGCAGTGTCTGGGTGTCGCCATTTTGTTCCAGGCAGGCCCGAGGTAGGAGGGGGGAGCTGTTGCTTCTGCCTCCACCTTGTTGTAAGGTACAGGGAGGAGTGGGGGTGTGGGTCGGGTGCAGGAGGGGTGTGTGCCTGCGCAGGGGAAGGGGTTTGGTCCACTGGACCACCAGGGAAATTTTTTTAAAGGTTCTGGGGTCATGGGGGAGGGGGGTCATGGTCCACTGGACCATCAGGGAAGGTTTAATCATCATCATCATCATTTATTTATTTACTATACCGTTACTTATTGCTATAGCAAAACAGAATGGTTTACATAAAAGAAATAAAACATATAAAACACATATAATAACATCTAGGAAATCCAGTACTTGATAGGAAAGCACAGCAAACCAACCCAACCCAACCCAACCCAACCCAACCATAAAAGATCATAACTAATCAATAATAACAATTACAAACAATCTTAAAATATATAATAAAATGTAGTTTAGCATCCGATATATATATATATATATATATATATATATATATATATATATATATATATATATATATATATATATATATATATATATATATATATATTTATAATTATTATTACATTTGTACCCCACATTTTCCCACCTATTTGCAGGCTCAATGTGGCTTACAGAGTGTTGTTATGACAGAGTCATGACAGGATATTGGATACAATCAAAAGTAAGCAGAAGATGGATGAGGAGTTAGAGAAGATGGTGTTAGAATAGGATAGTTTAGGAGGTGGTTTGTGTCTTTAAGGGGTCTTTTTGTAAGCTCTATTAAAGAGATGTGTCTTCAGAGATTTGCGAAAGTTGCTTAGATTGTCCATAGTTTTTAGGGCTGGGGGTAACCCATTCCATATCTATCTATCTATCTATCTATCTATCTATCTATCTATCTATCTATCTATCTATCTATCTATCTATCTATCTATCTATCTTTTTTAAATACTTTTCTTTATCCTGCATCATTGTCATATGCATTTTGAAAGAGATACGTGTTGAACCTTTTGCGAAAACCAGTAAATGTATCCTCTAATCTTAATAATTTCGACAGACCGTTCCAAAGTGATGGCCCTAAAAAAAAGAAAGCCGACTTTGGTGTAGATTCCCATCTAGCCCTTATTAATGATGGAATTACTAATCTATTATCTGTAAGCGATCTAAGAGTACGTATCAGTGCATAAGGTATAATAAGATTAGCTATATATGATGGAATTAGTGAGTGTAATGCTTTGTATGTCAAAATATAGATCTTAAATTTTATTCTTGCTTCAATCGGAAGCCAGTGAAGCTGATACAAGAGCGGAGTAATTCTATCATATTTTGATGCTCGACAAATTCCACGTGCTGCAGTATTTTGTATTAATTGTAGCCGTCTTAAACTTAGCTTTGTGACACCTGCGTAAATAACATTACAGTAATCTAGGCGTGAAATAATATAAGCATGCATTGACGTATGTAAAGAATCTTTATCCAATGAATTTCTGATGGAACGTAATCTCCGTAAACGGTAAAAGGATATCTTTATTACATCTGATATTTGCTGGTCAAAGGATAAAGCAGAATCAAGAATAACTCCTAAATATTTAAAAAGATTTTTTTTTTTTTTTTTGGGGGGGGGGGGGGTGAGGGTCCACTGGACCACTGGTGTAAATTAATAAAAAACAGAGGCAGTCCAGTTCATCACAGCTGTCAAATGGCTTTGACTGCTCGAACTTGCAAAGAGCGAGGAATCTCAGGGGCGTAGCCAGACAACAGATTTTGGGTGGGCCTAGGCAAGAAGTGGGTGGGCACCTTTTTTCTCCCCCCCCCCCCCCCCCCCACCAAAACAATATCTCAGCTGGTGGGAAAACACTTCTTTCCACCTTGGTAGTCTGCAGCAAGCATGCACTGAAAACTGGGCATGTGCAGGTGCCAGGATCATGGAGAATAGCGTTTTCATTACCATCAGGGGGAAGTCTTCAGCTGGTGGAGCTTGGGATCCCCACCAGCTACCGCTAAACGTGTGTTACTGTCAGGTGGGCCTGAGCCCTAAGAGGGTGGGCCCTGGCCCACCTCTGGCTACGCCACTGGCGAGGATGTGCAAAGGGGGATCCGTGCAACTCATTTGCATGCGATCCCCTTTGTGCATCGCTGGCTGTTAGCGATTCACCAAAGTTTAGCGAAGCAGCCGTGTTTTACGTCTGCCTTTGTGCATCAGGGCCCCAGTCAAGGTAATGCCCAAACTGTGAAGATAGATATTAAATAAAACTGGGGACAAAACCTAGTGGAACACTGCAAAGGCTGCTCCATCCATGTGAAAGCTGGCCTCCTTGTCGTACTTTATAAGATCTTTTTATCAAAAATCCCTTGAACAGAAAGTATGGATTTTTTCTGACCTCTCTAGGGTTACCCAGGAGAGGAGAAAATTGGTTTTGGCAATGCGCCAAGAGACATTAGCTCTTGGCGTGATATTTCAGTTAAGACTTCCTTGTGTTTAGTAAAATATAAAAATGCACAGTATGTTTTCTTTGTCCCTCAACAGTTTAGATCTTTTCTGAATAGTAAAAAGTGGACCTCTGAGGGAATAGTTTCTGTACCCTCGGCTTCGGCATTATAGGTGGGAAGACTCTATGGAGCCCTTTTTGCTAAGTGACGGGAAGCAGTTGAGGACGGCCAAAATCGGCTTTCGATTATGCCGATTTGGCCGCCTCTGAGAGAAGGGCGGCCATCTCCTGATTTGTGTCAAAAGATGGCCGTGCTTCTTTTTCAAAAATAAGCCAGATAAGCATCTGTGTGCGCCCAATGCATGCCAAAATGGACTTACCACCCGGTTACCGCATGGCTCTTGCAGTAATTTCATTTTTGGTGCGCATCCGATACGAGCCTCTGAAAAATAATTTTTATTTTCAGATGCACATATTGGACGTGCGCCAAGTGGCATTTGATGTGTGTAAGTCATTACCGCCCGCTTACCGCATGAGACTTTACCGCTAGGTCAACGGCTGATGGTAAGGTCGCAGACCCAAAATGGACGCGTGGCAATTCTGATTTTGCCACGCACCCATTTTCGGCGAAAATGTAAAAAAAAGGCCTTTTTTTTACAGGCACACTGAAAAATGGATCAGCGAGTGCCAAAACCCGCGCCTACACTACTGCAAGCCATTTTTCAGCGCACCATAGTAAAATGACCCCTGTGTCTGGTACTAAATGGTGCCTGCTTACAGTTGGATTTCTTTTTAGTTTTTTTTTTTCATTTTATGCTCACTGCTTATTACGTTCTCTGTCCCCCCCCCCCCCCCATATTTGTGGGTTAAATAGTGTTAAAAAGCACCGTGCACTAGCTTTTTGGATTGTAATATTGCCTTATCTTTTCTATATGTCGTTTTTTATACTTTATTTCTTGCACAAGAATTATCTTGTAATGTATGTTGCAAATAAAGAAAAAAAATCTAGAACCGTTTCAGGACAATTGCTATCAATTCCAATCTTATTTAATTCTGTGAGTAACAAATTATGGTCTGCCGAATCAAAAGCTGCTGATAGATCAAATTACAATAAGAGAACTTTATAATTCTTGCATAGAAAAGATCTTAATCTATCAATCAAAGATATCAATACAGTTTCTGTAGTTGGATTTATATCCGGACTGGGAAAAATGTAAAACATTGCGTTTCATTAGATAATCAATAGGTGACAAACTAACGCCTATGTTTACTAAGGTGCGCTATAGGTGTGTTAGTGTTGTTAACGCACGTCACGTTAATGGTTATCTTTCAACAATTTTTATTGGTGACAAGTCATATGTAACAAGTTTTTTTGTTACAATTGTGGTTTTGACCCCTCTCAAACTTACCTTATTTCTGGTGGTCAGCTTCTTAGCTGGCTACTGTCTGTTCTTCCTGAGCTAGCTCTGTCTCTGTGTGCTGGTTGCTTCCAGCGTGACTCTGATTGCTTCACTGTACTGCACCTGTGTGTGATGCCTGAGTTAGCTCTGCCTCTGTCTCTGTGTGCTGGCTGCTTCCAGCGTGGCTTTAATTACTCCACTATATTGCACCTGTGTGGGTTAAGCCTCTCTGTTCTTCAGTATGCTTGCTGCCTGTGTCCAGGAGTTGTGACATCATCAGTCAGGGCCTTGATAAGGAAGTGGTGTTCTTCCTTTCAATGCCTTTGCAAATGCTAAAGGTCCAGGTTAGTGTTTGGTGCAGTTAGCTCTTCTGCGTTGTTTTGCTTAGCCTTGCTTTATAGTCTTGCTCTAGTTTGTATTCCTTGTTGTTTGTCTCCTGATTCCTTTCTGGAATCCAGTCCTATTGGCTCCCTTTCCCCCTTTCTAGAACCCTGACCCCTTGTGCAGTTAGTACTGCAGCCCTGCTTTTGTCTAGATGGCTGTAGACACTTCTGAACCCTGTCTGCTTTTGGCTTCCTTTTCCTTCTGTCCGTGAACCTGTTTCCCCAGTGCAGATTGCACTTCAGCTTTGCTTTTTTCTGGGTGCCGGTGGGTGCTTCTGTATCCTGGTTCCTTGTTCACCTTGGGCATCTCCCCTACCCTGGTTAGTCAAGCTTGTCTGAAACTCCTTTTCCCTGTATAGTTTCTGTCCTTCCTCTGTTTGTGGCTGGCTGTCTTCAGCTTCAGTTCCCCTCCTGCTTGTGTCTGCCCTGCTTGCTTTCAGTTTCCTTCCAGTCCGGTCTGTTGGGAAATCCTGAATCCTGATTCCTATCCTGACCCCTGTTTTGGCCAAGCTTGTTTGTGTCCTTTCTTGTGTGAGTTTCCTGGTGTTCCAGCCTGCTAGTTCCAGTACCAGTTTTCCTTCAAGTTCTGCCGGCTGCCTGCACCCAGGGGCTCAACCTCTGGGGAACGGCGGCTAAGTATAGGTGAAGCCTGATTCTAGCCCCGTGTGTTCCAGTCCAGGATGTTCCAGTCCAGTACGTACCAGTCTGGTGTGTTCCAGTCCAGTGCATACCAGTCCGGTGTGTTCCAGTCCAGTGTGTTCCAGTCGGTGTGTTCCGGCTCGTTGGTCTGCGTCTGCAGTCCGAGCCTTGCTGGTGTGCTAGTCCAGAGTTGGTTGGGTTTTGCCTGCTGCTGCCGCTCCTCGTCAGCAGCCCAAGGGCTCACGATTACTCTAGAGTCCGTGCCTGCGTGTCCTGAACCCGAGAACCTAACATTTTTCAATAAAGTACATACAATGCCTGTCTTCAAGACAAGTAAGGTTACATTAAACAAGAATTGTCTGTCATCCATATTTCCAGTAATCTTACCCTTCCACCCTCACCCCCTCCCCCAATCCTGCATCCCAATTCTTTCCCCCTTTTGCCTCTCTACCCCCTTACAATATTTCACCTACCCCTCCCTCATACCTCTTCTACTCCCTTCACCCTTGCCCATTGCTACCTACCTATCTCTTTTAATATTCTGCTATAATTAACAAACTTTTTCCCTTTCAATACTCTGTAATCCTTATTATTATTATGTAAGCCGCATTGAACCTGCTTTGAGTGGGAAAGCGCGGGGTACAAATGTAATAATTAATTAATTAACAATTGGACACATGAACGATGTGTGCCAACATTATGCAACAGCTTCATTATGCATCAAGTCCGAACATATACTTTCTCTTTTTACATTAAGGCTAGTACTGTTAACGAACTTGTATACATTTTAACCGCTCCCTCCCCCCCCCTTATACCATATTTCAATTGCATTGCCCCAACTTCACAGTGAGCAACTGTTCACAAACCTATAACATAAGTTTGAATGTAACAGGCAATACCTTCCACAGGATTAGGGCTCCTAACTTAAGCCCCAATCTCTTCTATCCCTCCCTCATCCCCACCACCCCCCACATTCCAGCAGTCCACCCGCAATTCTTTTCCCACCCTTAAATCTTCCCCTCAACTCCCCTCCCCGAAGCATTGCTCAATTAAACCCCTTTTATACCTCTGTCCACACCAAGGAATCCGATGCAGGATTTGACTCCGTGCCCATGGCGAAATTTTGTTTAAATAAGCCACCCGCACTGCAAGAAACCTCTGCTGCCTCCCCGGGGACCCACCTGCTCCTCTAGACTCCCATGACATCAATTACACGTTGATGGTTAATGCGCATTAAACACTAACATGCCCATAGAAACGTATAGGCGCGTTAGCGATTAATGCGCCTTAACTTTACAGGTGCGTTAAAAACGCTAACTCACCTTAGTAAACATACCCCTAAACCTTGCATAATTTTTGTGAACAGGCCGACAAATGGAAACTACCACGAATAACCATCAAAACGTCTGAAAAAAAAAAACCTAAAGACTTAACCTTTTCAAAATGGCCGATCCCACAGAACAGACATAAACAAAGCACGATCTGACAGCATTCCGGAAGTTACTGAAGACTAACCTGTTCAAACAGACTTATAAAAAGAATCGTTCATAAAGAACTTAACATCAAATCTGTACCAGAACAAGCCAACATTGAACTCTTTAATTTGGTGACTTTAATCACATTGTTATTATTGAACGTTATACTTTATCCTTGATCTCGTATACCTGATATGAATTATTTATTTATTTACTTCTAATTTACTTGATATTTTTGTACTTCTCATTCCGTTATTGGCGATCGCCATTGCGGCATAATGTAAGCCACATTGAGCCTTCAAAGAGGTGGGAAAATGTGGGATACAAATGCAGCAAACAAAAAAATAACTAAACACCGAACAATGAAGCACAACACTCAAACTTGGAAACAAACAATACCCTATCCCTTGCCACAGATCCCACCCTTGCAATCTGCACGGGACGAATCATCCCAGTTCTAATTAGTCATTCAATTAGTGGAGGAGTGGCCTAGTGGCTAGGGTGGTGGACTTTGGTCCTGAGGAACTGAGTTTGATTCCCACTTCAGGCACAGGCAGCTCCTTGTGACTCTGGGCAAGTCACTTAACCCTCCATTGCCCCATGTAAGCCGCATTGAGCCTGCCATGAGTAGGAAAGCACAGGGTACAAATGTAACAAAAATAAAATAGATACTATTGGAGATTCTACATGGAATGTTGCTACTATTGGAGATTCTACATGGAATGTTGCTATTCCACTAGCAACATTCCATGTAGAAGGCTGCGCAGGCTTCTGTTTCTGTGAGTCTGACGTCCTGCACGTACGTGCAGGACGTCAGACTCGCAGAAGCCTGCGCGGCCACATTGGTGATCTGCAAGGGCTGACTTCTACATGGAATGTTGTTAGTGGAATAGCAACATTCCATGTAGAATCTCAAATAGTAACAACAGTGGAGGAGTGGCCTAGTGGTTAGGGTGGTGGACTTTGGTCCTGAGGAACTGAGTTCGATTCCCACTTCAGGCACAGGCAGCTCCTTGTGACTCTGGGCAAGTCACTTAACCCTCCATTGCCCCATGTAAACCATAATGAGCCTGCCATGAGTGGGAAAGCATGGGGTACAAATATAACAAAAAAAAAAAAAATACTTGTACTAACCAATCTGCATTGTTCACACTGGAGTCTGTAATCACCTCTCTGGAACTATGTAAGCCACACTGAGCCTACAAATGGGTGGGAAAACGTGGGATACAAATGTAACAAATAAATAAGCAGTGTAATAATTATCTCGTCTAACTTTTCATCAAAATATCCCAGTTTAAGTAAAGATTGAATCCAGCCAAATAGCAGAAAATATGTGAGGTGGGCAAAGATCTAAAATATAGTAAGACTTGGAAAATTCATAGAACGTGGAATAAAATAAATTCTAATCAATGGGCAGGAAACTGGCCCAGATTCTATCAGCAGGGATCACATCATAGACTGATGGTAATTCAAGATAATCATCATTACTATTACCCCTAAATGAGGCTCTTCTATCAAAACTTTCAGAATGCAAAAACGTAGCTAGTTGAGCAGCTGAAGGAGAATTGCCTATACTTACTAAGAAAATGTATTTTTATCAGTTAGCTTTAATACCAGCTGGAAAAGAGGTTTTATATTAGAAATGTCAGAGCCAACAAAGACAGTGGCAAAGCAGTCCTTAAATCCACTGTCATCAGGGAAGAAGCATTTAAAGCCTGCGCCGCACAGGGTGCATTCTTGGCTACGTAAGCATTGCTATCCAGAGACAGACCGAAGGTCCATTATGCCCAGAATCCTGTTTCCAACAGCGGCCAATCCTGGTCGCTAGTACCTGGCAGGATCCCAAAACAGTAGAACAGATTTTGTGCTGCTTATCCTAGAAATAAGCAGTGGATTTCCCCAAGTCCATCTTAATAATGACTTATAGACTTTTCTTTCAGGAAATTAGCCATATCTTTTTTAAACCCTGTTAAGCTAAGTGGTCATTTTAGGCTTGCGAAGCTCCTGCTACCATTATTGTGAGTTAGAATGCATTTTTAGTGAATGGCCCCATTGAAAATAATGGGACAAGCAACATTTTCATGGCCATAGTAAGCGGTAGTGTTTTAGTGAATTGTTCCTTTAGTTATTAAAAATACTGTTCCATATAAAACATGATATGCATTAAACTTACTAGTCTGCCATTCCATCAGTAAACATGTCAAGAAGTGGGTTAGTTATTCATGGTTCAAGGAGTCCAGCCCCCTTTCAAAAAGAACTTTTTTCACTCTAATGAAATGATGGATAATCTAGAAGGAGCTGCTTTAAGAAGATATTAATCATTCTCTGTGGTAATGTTAATCATGCGTTCCATCATCTCCAGATGCTGCGGCTCACCTTCTCCCAAAACAAAGGTCACCCAAGCCAGTACAATCCTTTCGATCACCTTTTCCCCCTGCAGCTCTCACACACAGCAAGTGTTAAAATGGCTTCAGCTTGTACTGCACTTCTCAAATGAAGTAAAATTTTGCAGACCAGGTAAAAAAAAAATAGGGAGGCTGGTGGAACTGTTAGGGATCCTTTTTTTCAAAGCTCTGGCAAAAATAGGCCTTACATAGGCCTTTGCTACACGCTAAGGTCATTTTTACTGTGGCCACAAAACCCCTGAAATTCTATTTTTTGCATTAATAGCAATGCGCTAATGTTGTCAGCGCATGACAGATGGTCGCCGCATCTCAAGAAAGATATAGTAGAACTGGAAAAGGTGCAGCGAAGGGCGACTAAAATGATAGCGGGGATGGGATGACTTCCCTATGAAGAAAGATTAAGGAGGCTAGGGCTATACAGCTTGGAGAAGAGACGGCTGAGGGGAGACATGATAGAGGTATATAAAATAATGAGTGGAGTGGAACAGGTGGATGTGAAGCGTCTGTTCAAGCTTTCCAAAAATACTAGGACTAGGGGGCATGCGTTGAAACTGCAATGTAGTAAATTTAAAACAAATCGGAGAAAATGTTTCTTCACTCAACGCATAATTAAACTCTGGAATTCGTTGCTGGAGAACGTGGTGAAGGCGGTTAGCTTGACAGAGTTTAAAAAGGGGTTAGGCGGTTTCCTAAAGGACAAGTCCATAAACCACTACTAAATGGACTTGGGAAAAATCCACAATTGCGGGAATAACATGTATAGAATGTTTGTACGTTTGGGTAGCTTGCCAGGTGCCTTTGACCTGGATTGGCCGCTGTCGGGGACAGGATGCTGGGCTCGATGGACCTTTGGTCTTTTCCCAGTATGGCATTACTTATGTACTTATGTAAAATTACTGCAGGACCACTTAACCGCCATCTATTGTGCAGCACAGTGGTTCGCAAACCTGGTGCTGGAGTCACCCCAGGGTAGGCTCTCCACCAAAAGCGGATGAACACAAAATCCCACGGGGTAAAGATACAGATAAACAAAGTGGGAAGTGGACCAATGACTCCAGGACGCTGAGACTGTGATGGTGTATAAAGGAGCAAACTTTATTGTAGACTCGACACAGTACTGTGTTTCGGCCACGGGCCTGCCTCAGGAGTCCACTCCCTTCAGGTGAGGGTTAATTGAGCTCCACACCCCAGTGGCTCCTTTTCTCAGTCGTTGCCCAATGGCAAATTCAAGATGAAGAAGTTGGGATACCCTCCAAAACCAGCAAGATTAGAAAGGGAATCATGAAAGCACCTCGTGGAATCTTCCGCTCTCACGCCATACAAATCTCTCATCAATATTCATTGAGGATATCCTGAAAACCTGACTGGCTAAGGTGCCTCCAGCACCAGGTTTGTGAACCGCTTTGTAGGCAGTAAGGACTCCTGCGTTATCTGTGCACTAAACCAGTCAGCACAGGAACATCCACTCTGTGCCCCTGACACGCCCCCTCAAAAAAAACAACAACAACATTTTCTAGTGTGCGCAGATTGCAAATTTACCAGAGGACATCAGAGCGCATCCTGCGGTACTTCATGCTTCGCTGTGCTCGGCATGTGTTAACACCTAATGCAGCTTAGTAAATGACCTCTTAGTTATTCTTTGGACTGCTATGCAGATGAAACAGTGGCGTAGCCACAGGTGAGCCTGGATGGGCCGGGGCCCATCCATTTAGTGCTAGCTAGTAGGGATCCCAAGCTCCGCCAGCTGAAGACCTCCCCCTGATGGTGCTGAAAACACTGCTCTCCACTTCAGCAGTCTAAGCTTCCTAAGCTGCTGATACTGACCTCATCATATTGGGGGGGGGGGGGGGGGGGGGGGAGAGAACACTTGGTGCCCACCCACTTCTTGACTAAGCCCACCCAAAATCTGCTGTCTGGCTACGCCCCTGAGATGAAGGGTGGGTGGGTTCTTATTTATTTATCACATTTTCCCACATGTTTTCAGGCTCAATGTGGCTTACAATAAACCGAAAAGGCTATCGCTGGTCCAGTAGTTATACAAATACAATAGATTGTGGTAGTCAGAGTGGATAGAAAGAACAGGGTATAAAGGGTAAAGGTAAGAGAGTCCAAAATGGCCCATATATATGCTGCTATGAAGGACTTTGGGTTTTATGTTGCAGCCTGGGGGTAGGCCTTCCGGAATAGGCTGGTCTTGAGTAATTTCCTGAAGCTGAGATAGTTTTGAGTAGTTTTGACAGCTTTTGGCAGTGCATTCTATAATTCCAGGAGTGGAGGAGTGGTCTAGTGGTTAGGGTGGTGGACTTTGGTCCTGAGGAACTGAGTTCAATTACCGGCACAGGCAGCTCCTTGTGACTCTGGGCAAGTCACTTAACCCTCCATTGCCCACTGCATTGAGCCTCCCATGAGTGGGAAAGCACGGGGTACAAATGTAACAAAAATAAAAAATTGGGTACTGATAAAGGAAAAGGATGAAGCGTAGGTGGATTTATATTTGAGGCCGTTACAGGTAGGATAATGGAGATTTAAGAATGAACGGGATGTGCTTGATGTATTCCTGGCTGGAAGATTGATTAGGATGTTCATGTATCCTGGGGCTTCTCCATAAAGAATTTTGTACACCTTAAACCTTAATCTTTTTGCTCCATAGCATCCTCCTGCTCCTTTGGGTTATCCGTTTGATCAGAACATGCATGATGCCATAAGCAGCTACCCAGGGATTTTCTTTTTCAATCCGATATATCCTCTCTGCGCTTCTGTCTAGTCTGGTCATTAGAAGACCTATATCTGGTGAAGGTATGTACGGTGTCCGTCTGAACCCCCTCCAAAGGTGTGCACCTGAGCTAGTCATTAAATATCACCCTTCACCCTCATGAGATCGCCAGCTCTATGTCCCTTCTATGTGCTCTCAGTGCTACCTAGACAGTGACTGCAGCCCTGGCCGAGGAACACAACTCTCCTTTCCAGAACACTCAGTAATGGTCAATTACTGAGAGGAATAGAAACATAGAAATATGACGGCATATGGCCCATCCTCTGTAACCCCTACTCTTCCTTTTCCTAAGCGATCCCACGTGCTTATCCCACACATTCTTAAATTCTGACACAGTCTTGGAATCCACAACCTCCACCGGGAGGCCATTCCACGCCTCCACCACCCTTTTTGTGAAATAATACTTTCTTAGATTCCTCCTAAGCCTATTCCCTCTTAACTTCATCGTATGCCCCCTCGTTCCAGAGCTCTCCTTCAGTTGAAAAATACTCACTTCCTGCGGCAATCTGCCTGTTCCATGTTAGCTCTAGAGGGAAACCTCCAATGCCCCAGGTACAAAATAAATACCTGTATGTACTATGTAAACTGTATCAAGTCCCATTTCCCTTTCCCTAGTTGAGATTCTACATGGAATGTTGCTAGTGGAGGAGTAGCCTAGTGGTTAGTGCAATGGACTTTAAGCCATTGTGACATCACTGATGAGGTTGGCTCTTATTGGTGGAATGAGTGGAGGAGTAGCCTAGTGGTTAGTGCAGTGGACTTTGATGCCGGGGAACTGGGTTTAATTCCTACTACAGCTCCTTGTGACTCTGGGCAAGTCACTTAACCCTTTATTGCCCCGGGTACAAATAAGTACCTCTATATACTATGTAAACAGCTTTGAATATAGTTGCAAAAACCACAGAAAGGCAGTATACCAAGTCCCCTTTCTCTGGTTGAGATGTTGCTAGTGGAGGAGAAGCCTAGTGGTTAGTGCAGCAGACTTGATCCTGGAGAACTAGGTTTGACTCCCACTGCAGCTCCTTATGACTCTGGACAAGTCACCTAACCCTCCTTTGCCCCAGATACAAAATAAGTACCTGTATATAATACGTAAACCACTTTGATTGTAACCACAGAAAAGGTGTTATATCAAATCCCATTCCCTTTCCTCTACAGTTACTGCCTCTGATGCAGCCTTATATAGGCAAAACATGGCCATATGGGACTGTTTTGATGTTTTAACTCCAGGCTTTGTTATACTATCAGGCTTATTTTTGAAAGAGAAGGACACCCATCTTTCGACACAATTCGGGAGATGGGCGTCCTTCTCCCAGAGTCGCCCAAATCGGCATAATCAAAAGCTGATTTTGGGCATCCTCGACTGCTTTCTGTTGCGGAGACAACCAAAGTTCACGGGGGCGTGTCGGAGGCATAGCGAAGGCATGACTTGGGCATGCCTAAGACATGGGCATCCTCGACCCATAATCGAGAAAAGAAGGGCGTCCCTGACGAGCACTTGGACGACTTTGCTTGGTCCTTTTTTTGTTACAACCAAGCCACGAAACTGACCAGATAATCACCGGAGGGAATCGGGGATGACCTGCCCTTACTCCCCCAGAGGTCACTAACCCCCTCTCACCCTCAAAAAAATTCTTTAAAAATATTTTTTGCCAGCCTCAAATGTCATACTCCATCCTGTTAGACTGTCACTGAAATGCTTTCATGTTTCTCTTATATATACTGTCATCTACCACATTTGCTTATTTCCGATCTGGCAAAGAAGAGCAACCTTCGAAAGCTAATCAAAAAATGTATTAAGTTATGTCCAATAAAAAAAGGTATCATCTTATTTTCTTTTCCATGTTTTATTTTGTTTTATTTCTATTGATTACCTTTAAAAGTGGACTAACACGGCTACCACACCTCTCTATAGAAGAGGAAAATGACGTAATGAACCTTTGTAAAACTGAAGGCAGTGATTAATGAATAATTTCAGATCCAAACTCAACTCTTTTTAGCATTCTAATTTTGTATTTTTTTTTCTTTTTGAAAAATGGACACGCTATTTACATTACTTCAAAGCAACGACAGATAGTAAGTTTTTTCCATATTATTACCAGGCAATTTATGATTTTCAAAAAGTAAGCAGATTTTTTAATGCCATGATTACTGTTTGATGGTCAATTAATCTATCCCATGTAAATGATGAAATGAATGTCAAATGATTAGCACAAATTGTTTCCAGACTATTCCACAGCTTGGTCTGTTCCCAATGACATTTTCTATGGTATAATTATAGATAATATGCTTTCCTATGTGAAGGCCCATTTTTGGTGCCAAATTTGCAATTGAACAAGGGTGCTGTCCATTAGGTAGTTTAACTGCTTGGAAATGTTGCCTTTTCAGGGTTTGACTGAAGCCCCTGGAAGAGAATTGAGGCTTAGCATGTAAGAGTCAAAAGGAATTATTGCATCGGGTGTAGGAAATAGACTCCTATGCTGTACCTGGGTGTCTGAGCACTGCTCAGTGCTTTTCTTCAATTTTCCCCTTGAAGTAAAGCTACAAGGTAATATAGTAACACAGAGGGGCATTTTCGAATGGGGACGACCATCTCTAAGGGCGCCCAACTCTAAGGATGGTGCTGTGAAGGGGTGGGGTAACGCGTATTATCAAAACAAGATGGATGTCCATCTTTCATTCCGATAATACGGTGGGGGATGCTCAAATCTTGACATTTAGGTCGACCTTAGAGATGGTCGTCCTCTGTTTTCGGCGATAATGTTAACCAAAGATGTCTACCTTAAAAACGTCCAAATCCAAGCTCTTTGGGCGTGGGAGGAGCCAGCATTTGTAGTGCACTGGTCCCCCTCACATGCCAGGACACCAACCGGGCACCCTAGGGGGCACTGCAGTGGACTTCACAAATTGTTCCCAGGTGCATAGCTCCCTTACCTTGGGTGCTGAGCCCCTCAACCCCCAACTCCCAGGTCCGCCTGCCTGAAGTACACTTCACCCACTAAAACTGCTCCAGAGACCTATATACTGCTGCGATGGACCTGAGTATGGCATAGAGGCTGGCAAAATATTTTTAAACTTGTTCTTTATGGTGGGAGGGGGTTAGTGACCACTGGGGGAGTAAGAGGAGGTCATCCCCGATTCCCTCCGGTGGTCATGTGTTCAGTTGGGGCACCTTTTTGAGGCTAGGTCATGAAAAAAATGGACCAAGTAAAGTCGGCCAAGTGCTCGTCAGGGACGCCCTTCTTTTTTCTATTATCGGCCGAGGACGATCATCTCTTAATCATGCCCCAGTCCTGCCTTCGCTACCCTGCCGACACACCCATGTGAACTCTGGTCGTCCCCGCAACGAAAAGCAATCGAGGGTGTCAAAAAAATCGGCTTTCGATTATGCCGATTTGGACGACCTTGCAAGAAGGACGCCCATCTCCCAATTTGTGTTGAAAGATGGGTGTCCTTCTCTTTTGAAAATAAGCATGATAGTAACATAGTAAATGACGGCAGATAAAGACCTGAATGGTCCATCCAGCCTGCCCAACAAGATAAACTCATTTTACATGGTATGTGATACTTTATACCTGAGTTTGATTTGTCCTTGCCTTTCTCAGGACACAGACTATAGAAGTTTGCCCAGCTCCCATTTTGTTTCCCAATTACCGGCGTCACCACCCAATCTCCCCTAAGATTCCGCGGAACCATTCCTTCTAAACAGGATTCCTTTGTGTTTACCCCACGCATGTTTGAATTCCATTACCGTTTTCCTCTTCACCACCTCCCAAGGTAAAGGTAGTCCCCTCTATACAAAGACTAAGTCATGAATTAATTATGGCACTGCCACTTAAGAACATAAGAATGGCCATGGCCATACTGGGTCAGATCAGTGGTCTATCTAGCCCAGTATCCTGCTTTCAATAGTGGCAGTCCAGGTTACAAGTACCTGGCCGAATCTCAAAGAATAGCAAGATTCCGGAATCCCAAAGAATAGTAAGATTCCTGAATCCCCAAGGAATCCTTTTACCAAGCTGCAGGAAAAATGGCCCTGCGTTAGCGGCGGGGGCCGTTTTTCCCGTGTGCCAAGGCCCTTTTCACTGCAGCGGCTAAAAAGCCCCCAGACCAACATGGCCTTGTGGTAAGAGAATTCTTACTGCGTGGCAATGCGGCGAGGAGCCCTTACCGCCATCCACTGAGGTGGTGATAAGGGCTCCTGTGGTAACCCGGTAGTTTTCTTTTTACCCTGGAATTGGTGCACGATTGGGATGGAACTACCATCAGCGGCCGTGCTGGACCAGCAGTAATCCCGATTTAACGTTCAGTAAGCCTGTGTTGTGCTTACCGACGCTTTGTAAAAGACAGTGGCGTAGGAAGGGGGGGGGGCGGAGGGGGCGGTCCGCCCCGGGTGCACGCTGCTGGAGGGTGCAGAGAGCAGCCGCGTGCCAGTCGGCTCCGCTGGTTCCCTGCTCCCTCTGCCCCGGAACAGGTTACTTCCTTCGTTGACCTTTTGAGAATTACCCCCTATGTGTTTAGTGTCAGGGTGGTCCAGGGGTGAAGGCAGGATGGAGCTAGGATTTACCCAATTAGTGGTGATTTTCAGATGGTTACAATGGCCTCAATCAAAAAGATAGCCACCCTTTACAACTCGTCCAAAATACTGCCATTAAACTGATTACCGGATCGAAAAAGTTTGATCATGCCTCCCCACTTCAGTGGCATAGGAAGGGGGGGGGGGCGGTGGGGCGGTCCGCCCCGGGTGCACGCCGCTGGGGGGGGTGTCGTCTCTGTTGGTTCCTTGCTCCCTCTGCCCGGAACAGATTACTTCCTGTTCCGGGGCAGAGAGAACAAGGAACCAATGGAGCCGACGCAGCTCCCAGCGACGTGGGCGGATCGGCCCTCCCACCCGCCCCTTGCTGCCAAAGTAAGGTAAAATGCGCTCCGAGGGGGGGGAGGGTGCGCGCCGAGGGGGGTGGCGCCGCGCTGCTCCCGGGGGGGGGGTGCGCGGCGGCGACCGCCCCCGCTACGGCACTGCCCCACTTCTTAAGGAAGGACATTGGCTGTCTTTACTGCATAGAATTATCTACAAAACATTGCTTCTAGGACATAAGATTTTGACTTCTGGTGAACCTCAATACCTGTCCCGTCTTTTGATATCTAATACTCCCTCACGAACACTAAGATCAGCAACTCAACTTCACTTGGTCGTTCCCTCATTTAGGGAAATTTTCCTTGTGCATACTCGAGCAGCTATTTTTTTTTCAGTACAAGGTGTCGAAAAATGGAATAAACTCCCACTATCTCTGCATGAAAATACAACATTTCAACAATTTAAAACTGATTTTAAAATATTTCTTTTTCAGGATGCCTATAGTTAAGGGGGGAAGAGGGGTTGGTGGTTGAGAGGCTAGGATAGGGGAGGGCAGACTTATACGGGGTCTGTGCCAGAGCCGGTGATGGGAGGCGGGAAATACTGCTGGACAGACTTATACGGTCTGTGCCCTGAAAAAGACAGGTACAAATCAAGGTAAGGTATACACATATGAGTTTATCGTGGGCAGACTAGATGGACCGTGCAGGTCTTTTCTGCCGTCATCTACTATGTTACTATGGGGTCATCTCTCAGCTCGAAACCTTGGGGTCATCTTTGACTCTTCTCTCTCCTTCTCTGCTCATATCCAGCAGACCGCCAAGACCTGTCGTTTCTTTCTTTACAACATCCGTAAAATCCGCCCCTTTCTTTCCGAGCACTCTACCAAAACCCTCATCCACACCCTTGTCACCTCTCGTTTAGACTACTGCAATCTGCTTCTTGCTGGCCTCCCACTTAGTCACCTCTCCCCTCTCCAGTCGGTTCAAAACTCTGCTGCCCGTCTCATCTTCCGCCAGGGTCGCTTTACTCATACTACCCCTCTCCTCAAGACCCTTCACTGGCTCCCTATCCGTTTTCGCATCGTTCAAACTTCTTCTACTAACCTATAAATGTTCTCACTCTGCTGCTCCCCAGTATCTCTCCACACTCGTCCTTCCCTACACCCCTTCCCGTGCACTCCGCTCCATGGATAAATCCTTCTTATCTGTTCCCTTCTCCACTACTGCCAACTCCAGACTTCGCGCCTTCTGTCTCGCTGCACCCTACGCCTGGAATAAACTTCCTGAGCCCCTACGTCTTGCCCCATCCTTGGCCACCTTTAAATCTAGACTGAAAGCCCACCTCTTTAACATTGCTTTTGACTCGTAACCATTTGTAACCACTCGCTGCCACCTACCCTCCTCTCCTCCTTCCTGTACACATTAATTGATTTGATTTGCTTACTTTATTTATTTTTTGTCTATTAGATTGTAAGCTCTTTGAGCAGGGACTGTCTTTCTTCTATGTTTGTGCAGCGCTGCGTATGCCTTGTAGCGCTATAGAAATGCTAAATAGTAGTAGTAGTAGTTATTAGGGCCTCCTTTTTCGGAAATGAGTCTGAAAAACAGCCTACCTCTTCTTTTGTGCCTCCCATTGCTAGCCTATTGATATTGTAGTTCTACCCCCTTTTCCTTTTGTATCACGTCCAGTTCCCCCCTCCTCTAGTTTCCATACTTCTCTTTTTAGTATGTAGGCTGCCTCATTGTATTTTGCGATGGGCTGGGTAATAACCCTCAATAGACTTAAACTTGACTGTTACCTGGGTCAGGGCCGCCGAGAGACTGAGCTGGGCCCGGGGCAACGCCAGCCCCCAGCTCCCCAGTCGCTACCACTGTCGCCTCCCTCTCCTGAATGTACCTGAATGTAACTCACCTTGAGCTACTACTGAAAAAGGTGCGAGCAAAATCGAAATAAATAAAATGGTGCTCGGTCAGCTTGCTTTCCTCCACCCCACCCCTAGCGACCAACACGCCAGGAATATCAACTTACTAGCACTGGTCATCTGGGGTCAGCACAGCAACCGCAGTGGCGATACCACTGGGGGTCGTCGTCAGAGGCACTGTAACTGGTGGGGAGGGGTCGGTGGCACAGGCAGAGCGACAATGAGGGATTCACAAAGTGGAGACGGCAAAGCAGTGGCTGGGTAGCAATGGCAGCTCGGTGGCTGGGTGGGTTGGCATCAGATTGCATCTTAAACTGCTTTCAATTCTGCTGGATCACATCGGAAGTGAAAGCAGATGAAGCTGGCCGGTGCTGCTGCTGTGTCTTGGTCAAGATTGCAACTCCGGAGCTAAATAACGTTCTTATTGACTTGTTGAGCAATTAAGTTGCAGACACAAATCGGCTATGCGGGCTGATTTGCACGCGCAGCTTTAGTTGTTGTTTATAGAAACCGGGGAGGGGGGGGGGGGGGGTTGCTGAAATGGTAGACTAAAGCCCACCTTTTCGATGCTGCTTTTAACTCCTAACCCTTGTTCACTTGTTCAGAACCCTTATTTTATCATCCTTACTTTTATATTCCCTTATCTCTTGTTTGTCCTGTTTGTCTGTCCTAATTAGATTGTAAGCTCTGTGGAGCAGGGACTGTCTCTTCATGTTCAAGTGTACAGCGCTGCGTACGTCTAGTAGCGCTATAGAAATGATAAGTAGTAGTAGTAGTCTTTGGGATTCCGGAATTTTGCTACTCTTTGTCCTTATCCCTTATTTGTCCTGTTTGTCTGTCCTAATTAGATTGTAAGCTCTGTTGAGCAGGGACTGTCTCTTCATGTTCAAGTGTACAGCGCTGCGCACATCTAGTAGCGCTATAGAAATGATAAGTAGTATTAGTAGTCTTTGGGATTCCGGAATCTTGCTGCTCTTTGGGATTCTGCACAGAATGTTGCTACTCTTTGGGATTCCGGAATCTTGCTACTCTTTGTCCTTATCTCTTATTTGTCCTGTTTGTCTGTCCTAATTAGATTGTAAGCTCTGTCGAGCAGGGACTGTCTCTTCATGTTCAAGTGTACAGCGTTGCGTACGTCTAGTAGCGCTACAGAAATGCTAAGTAGTAGTAGTAGTCTTTGGGATTCCGGAATCTTGCTGCTCTTTGGGATTCCGCACAGAATGTTGCTACTCTTTGGGATTCCGGAATCTTGTTACTCTTTGTCCTTATCTCTTATTTGTCCTGTTTGTCTGTCCTAATTAGATTGTAAGCTCTGTCGAGCAGGGACTGTCTCTTCATGTTCAAGTGTACAGCGCTGCGTACGTCTAGTAGCACTATAGAAATGCTAAGTAGAAGTAAGAAGTAGACTAGCTGTGGCATGCAGTGAGGACCGACTTCCTCTCTTGGAGCGTCCTGTTTACCCAGTCTGCATTTTTTTTCTACCATTATGACACACAGAAGCTATTCATCTATGATTGCTTTTAGATATCTAAACTCTGACCCCTCTCTGTCATCTTTAATATATCTTCATTAAGGTGTAAGTGTTAAATACAAGTTAGTTCCCCATGCAATCAATGGATACAATTTAAACAAAATCAAACGTGCAACTGAGCGGGTCGGAGGTCAAGAATGACAAAGGTCAAGGGTGATCCCCAATCCCTTAAAGTGCAAAATATGATACCATGCAATGGAATGAAGGGGGAAAAAAATCCTTGTAGAATACCCCCAAGACAACAACGCTTCAATCACACTTACAAAAATCCCAAAGGTAGAAAAACTGCCATGGTAGTGAATACTGACAAGACAGAAGTTTCGCTGCCACTGTTAGTGCTACTGAGAGACGGGAGATCATTTCATTCAAATAGTTCTCTTTATGGAAGGCGACATTAAGGCTGCTCAGTGCCCCTCCGTATCTTCACCTCTATGTGCCTTGCATATCTGCTCCGCTGCACTTGTTCAAGACAATTAATCCTAATATTCCAGAACCCTGGTGTCATTTCTCATCTTGGCAGGCCTTTTCTGTAATGAGTAAATGGGCGTGGCTAAGCCTGGAGTCTTGGGAGGCGTCCAGATGTGCTCTCCCCCCTCCTCCTCCTCTGCATTGCCCTCAAGCTTATTCAGAAAGAGAAGCTACAGTGAGACAGGGCAGTACTTTGTTTATCTCCGAGTTGTAAAATACGATTAGCATACGCAATTGTAATATCAACCAAATCTAACATGCGGGAAAATAATGTTAATCGTTGTACGTCTGAGACGAGCATGGTGACATGAAAAAAAAAACAGAGGAGCCTATTGCAAGGGATTAGAATATGGACAGTGGACATCTGTTTTATAGTTAAGCTGTATGTGTGTGATTGTGTGCATCAAAGTCTTTCATAAAAGTTTAGGTCAGTGGAAAATAGCATTTTGGAGAAAATCCACTGCTTATTTCTAGGATAAGCAGCATAAAATGTATTGTACTTTTTGGGGATCTTGCCAGGTACTTGTGACCTGGATTGGCCACTGTTGGAAACAGGATGCTGGGCTTGATTGACTTTCGGTCTGTCCCAGTATGGCAATACTTATGTACTTATGTAGGTCAGACAATTTACTTTGCAAATCTGTGCTTGTTGTGTTTCTAGATAATACTTCACAGTGGGAAACAAGTGAAAAGCAGTCTTGGATACATTTCATTTGACTGTTTCTAGGGCAGAGGGTATGAGCTTGGTCCTTGGCCTGTTGAGTTTTCAGGATTTTCCCAATGAATATGCATGAGATCTATTTGCATGAAATGGAGGCAGTGCTTGCAAATAAATCATATGCATATTCGTTGGGAAAATCCTGAAAACCCGACTGGGTTGCGACTTTTGGGGACCGGGGTTGGACACCCCCATTCTAGAACCTATGGTGTATATATATATATATACTAAGTGCAGTGGTTCTCAACTGGCATACAGTCTGTGCCAGAGCCGGTGGTGGGAGGCGGGACGTGGTTGGGAGGCAGGGATAGTGCTGGGCAGACTTATACTTTCTGTGCCAGAGCTGGTGGTAGGAGGCGGGACTGGTGGTTGGGAGGCGGGGATAGTGCTGGGCAGATTTATACGGTCTGTGCCCTGAAAATGACAGGTACAAATCAAGGTAACATATACACAAAAAGTAGCACATATGAGTTTGTCTTGTTGGGCAGACTGGATGGACCGTGCAGGTCTTTTTCTGCCGTCATCTACTATGTTACTATGAGGCCTCAGGGGACACCCAACCAGTCAGGTTTTTCAGGATATCAAACATGAAGATGCATAAGTTAAATTTGCATGCACGGCCTCCTTGGTATGTCGATCTATCTCATACATATTTACTGTAGATATCATGAAAACCTGACTAGCTGGATGTGCCCCGAGGAATGGATTGAGAACCACTGCACTAGAGTTCAACATGGTGTGAAGTACGCCAATGAGTGAGGGTCTCGTTCCCCTTGGATTTTGACAGTTTCCCACCCGCTATCTTACCCCAATAGAATACACAATTCCGCTTCCAGTCCTGTTTTTATTTATTGATCACTTTATTGTCACGCTCTATGAGTGAGGGTGCTGTGCAGCTCAGGGGGGAGGGAAGACATTTTGACTGGTAAGTTGAATACTGTCAGCAACACTTGGGGATGAAATGTGGGTATAACCAAGACTACCTATATGGTTGACATGGAGACTTGACAACAGAGTGGTAGGTGCGGCTCTGGCCGTGTTCTTGGGCAGACTAGATGACCCTTGGGGTCTTTATCTGCCGTCATTTACTGTGTTACTCTATATTTATTAACCACCTTTATTTATTTATTTATTTATTTGTTGCATTTGTACCCCACATTTTCCCACCTATTTGCAGGCTCAATGTGGCTTACATAGTACCGTCAGAAGCGTTTGCCCAGTCGGTGGATAACAAATACAAAGTTGTATAGTGATCGTATGAGGTATAAGTTGAGGGTCGGAATGGATGAAGATTGCGTGTTGTCCTGTTTGATCATAGTCATGCTGTGTTGGTAGGTGAAGAGGGTTACGTGGGGTCGTTGGGGTCAGAATGGATGAAGATTGCGTGTTGTCCTGTTCAATCATAGTCATGCTGTGTTGGTAGGTGAAGAGGGTTATGTGGGGTCGGAATGGATGAAGATTGCATGTTGTCCTGTTCGATCATAGTCATGCTGTGTTGGTAGGTGAAGAGGGTTACGTGGGGTCGTTGGGGTAGGCCTTTTTTGAAGAGGTTGGTTTTTAGTGATTTCCTGAAGTTCAGGTGGCCGTGGATTGTTTTCCCAGCTTTTGGGAGCCCATTCCGTAGTTGTGCGCTTATGTAGGAGAAGCCGGCTGCGTAAGTTGTTTTGTATTTCAGTCCTTTGCAATTTGGGTAGTGTAGGTTTAGGTAGGATCTTGACGATCTGACTTTGTTTCTTATTGGTAAGTCTATGAGGTCTGTCATGTATCCTGGGACTACGCCGTATATGATTTTGTGGACTAAGGTGCAGATTTTGAAGGTGATCCGTTCTTTGATTGGGAGCCAAGGGGAGCTAAGGGGTTTGGCAATTTCTAAAAAGGTTCACCCACATGAGCGCCATCTGGGCACAATCACCCTGTTTTGGTCAAATAAATAAATGAAACGATGTGGCTGGGAGGTTCATATTGATTATGAGGCTTGGGTGGCTTTATGAGATTTGCTCCTGAATCCTGTTCGTTCATGGTGAGTTTATGTGACTGCACGTTGTCTAACTTGTAGGCTATCGGTCTGACGCATCTCATGAAATCCTCTGCTATTTCATCTTTCAAATAGAACTAGGCCTATTTTAATAATAATAGTTGAAATTTATAGTAGGCTATCAATATTTTATCTATGACACAGCAGGAACTTTTGAGGTCATTATGAGCGGGATTCTGCACAGTGGCAATGAACAGTACCTGAAAAAGCATGAGGCACAGCAGTTGAGCCACAAGAGGCACAGAAAGTACCTGCATATAATATGTAAACTGCCTTGGTTGTAGCCAGGGGTGTGCTGGTAAATTTTTAACAACGGGCTCTCTCTCCGGGCATAGCCGGCCCTGAAATTTGGGGGAGGGGGGAATACATTCCTCTCTCTCCCCTCCCTTGTCCGTGCACGCTAGGCATACCTTTGCCGAGCCCCACCAGCCAATAAATGGACTGCCACCATTCTCTGCTGCTTGTTTCTGGCTCTGAGCAGCATGATGGAACCTTCTTGCGCTTGCATGAAAAGTCCCAGCCTGATGCTCAGAGTCAGAAACAAGGAGCAGGGAGCAGCAGCAGTCTATTTACTTGACTGGTGGGGCCAGCATCACTGCCAGCAATGTAAAAGAGAATTGAGGAGGGGGCCCAAGCCCACATTTTGGGAGTCAGTTGTTAAAGTAGCCATGGAGGGCCCTACTTTAACAACCGACTCCCAAAATTCTTAAAAACTTAACAAAAGGCTCTCGCGAGCCCGTGAGATCCCGCTCCAGCACACCACTGGTTGTAGCATAGAAAAGCAGTATATCAAATGCACTGCCCTTTACCCTTACGGTAATGTCATCCATATTATGAGGGAGCAGAAGAGAGAACGGAAAAAGAGCAAGGTGAAATAAGTAGACACACACAAACAGAGCTTCCAGGTACCCAGTTCCAGGGGAGGGATTTTTAGTCCAGTCCTGGATTCCTGCGAACTTCATCGTGATGCATTATGGGACATGCAGCACTGACTTCAAGGTTAGAATCAAGGATTACAACTCCCACACTGTTTTAGGATGCAAGTTTAAAACTAGGACTGGCAAAAAGTCTCCCTCTTGGAGCTGGGTAACTTGGCAGCTCTGTGTGTTTGCACACACACGCACACACACCAGTGGTGTAGCTACATGGAGCCAGGGGGCCTGGGCCCCCGTAGATTTGGCTCTGGACCCCTCCTCCCGCCATCACCTGCCTTTGCAGGCCGTCAGAAACAGAAGGAAGCCTTTTGCGGGAAGAAGAGGACCTCGGCTGGCAGGGGTTGGGGTCCCCCGACAGCAAAGGTAGGCGACTGCGGGAGGGTGGGTCGAGAGGGTCGTCGGCGGGGTTGGCAATGGCGGGGGGGTGGGTGTCGGCAATGATGGGGGGGGGGTCGGTGGCGCCAGGGGGGGTGGCTAAAATGTGCCCCCTCACCTCGGGCTCTGGACCCCCCTCCCGCCGAAGTCTGGCTACACCCCTGACACACACACACATACACACATGTATGTAGTAGTAGTAACTATCAAGAAATGTGGTGGAAAGATCAGAAATATTTCCCATTGTTTCGGGTGCCACAGGCCTGATTAAAAATAATTTCCAAACACACTTGGTTAGGTTGCCTGTTCATTGTTTACGTCTGACAGATTCCAGAGGGAGGCTCTCTTTGGCACAATGCAAGTACTGTGACAAGAATTAGCAGTAAATCTGAGAGACTGAGATCATACTTCACATACCCTGGCTTAGGACTGAAGTCCATTACTGTGCAAAAAACCCCCATTTGTAGATATTTGCCCCTGAAAGAATGTATGCACTATTTGCAAATGCACCCTGTTATAAAAATGTTATTTTATGGGGGGATGGGGGGATTTTATAAAGGAAAATTTGTGCACATATGTGACCATCTTTGTGAAAAGGTGACTAAAGTCACCAGAAACAAAAAATATGTTGCGATTTGAACACTTTATAAAATGCATCACTCCGAATAGGTATCAATTTACATGGCCTCATTTTAGCAGATTTATGCAGCTTTCTGGGATAATTGTATAAAGATGCATGGGAGAATGTTTAATACATAGGCAGACCTGCCAGATCTCCCACTCTCCCACTGGAGAGCCAGGATCTCCTGCTGAACAGCTCCCTTTCCAGTGATAGCAGGAAATGTCTTATTAAATGTCATCTCCTGCTGTCACTGGAAAGGGAGGCTACTTCTGGTGCTCCTGGCTTCAAATCGCAGTGTGCAGGGGCAGGGTTGAAAAAATTTTCCCCACACAAACGAGCCCAAAACCCGCCCAAAACTCACACAAAGTTAAATCCTGCCCCAACGTCATTAACCCCGCCCCCGACGTACCCCTGATGTCATCAACCCCACCCCTGACATAACGCCGACGTCACTAACCCCGCCCCTGACATAGGTGCCGACGTCACTAACCCCGCCCCTGACATCGTTAACCCAGCCTCTGCGGGGCTTGTATTGGACCAAATTGGACCAATAGAAGCCCCAGAAAACCGCCCAATCACCGCAATGTGGCTTTTTAAAAGCCGCCCAATTTCCCGCAGCCCGCAGCCGACAAAAATTGCCCGCAACGGGCCACGGAAAGCCGCCCAATTGGGCGGGAAAACCGCAGACCTGGCAACCTTGTGCAGGGGTGGAGCTGTGGGCGGTTCTAGGTATTGAGTGGGCTGGTCAGAGCTGTGGGTGGTTCTGGGTGGAGTTATGAGTGGGCTGGGCAGAGCTATGGGCAGGCTGGGTTGAACTATGGGCGGAGTGGGGCAGAGCTATGGGCAGGCCCTAAATCTCCCGCTCAGAAGGCTGACCCCCTTGGCAGCTCTGCATAGGCTCCAGAGAATTATATTTCCCCATTATAAGCCCACATGGACTAAGGGACAGAAAAGGAGTTTCTGTTCAGCCCTTGCTCAGAAAGTTTGAATCAGAAACCCAGTAGTGGATAGGGGTCTCTGGCTGAGATAAGTTCTAGGTATTCTGCTCCATCACTCATGCATTTTCAGAAGAACAAGAACAGGGCAGTGGAACATCATTTTGGCTGGTGAGGACAAACAAACCAACCCCCACCCCTGCTCTCCTCTTGAGGTCCCCAGTTGCTGATGCCATGTGTGGCAAAATGTTGGACGGGCCTTGGCCCAAGTAGACAAGACTGTTCTTCTGCCTAGGAAGACCCAGAACATGTTAGAGGTTCAGCTGTAAAAAATGAAGCTCCAGAATAGTAGCATAGCCAGAAGTGCATTTCTGCGTGGCCCAGGGATGGAATGGGTGGACTCATGCTTTTCTTCTCTGCCATCCCCCACATTAAAAGTTAATACCTTGGCTTGTGGGAATTCCACAAATATGGTGAGATGAAGTTTTCCTCTGTGGAACCCTGGGGTGTCATCTGAACAACGGGGAAGTCAGCAATGAACTTCTAGCCACCGGCACCCCCGTGCATGCTCATGCCTATGCATGAACCAAGCACAGGTGGGGAGCATCCACAGTGGATGCTGGCATAGGTGGCTGAAAGTGCACTGCCAACTTCCCCACTGGGTAGGTCTGAACGCAAACTGGGTAACCCTGCTCAACCAGACGTACTTGTGGCAACCCACTGCTCCAGACTAAGTTAGTTTCTTAGTAGTGACTATTTATTTATTTATTTATTGGGATTTAATAACCACCTTTATGAAGTGATTCACCCAAGGCAGTGAATACTACTACTACTTAACATTTCTAAAGCGCTACTAGGGTTACGCAGCGCTGTACAATTTAACAAAGAGGGACGGTCCCTGCTCAAAGAGCTTACAATCTAAGAGACAAGTGAACGGTCAGTCCGATAGGGGCGGTGAAATTGGGGCAGTCTGGATTTACTGAAAGGTAAGAGTTAGGTGCCAAACGCAGCATTGAAGAGGTGGGTTTTAAGCAAAGACTTGAAGATGGGCAGGGAGGGGGCTTGGCGTAAGGGCTCAGGAAGGTTGTTCCAAGCATAGGGTGAGGCGAGGCAGAATGAGCATTGCCTGGAGTTGGCGGTGTTGGAGAAGGGTACAGAGAGGAGGGATTTGTCCTGTGAACGGAGGTTACGGGCGGGAACGTAAGGGGAGATGAGGGTAGAAAGGTAGTGAGGGGCAGCAGACTGAGTGCATTTGTAGGTAAGAAGGAGAAGCTTGAATTGAATGCGGTATCTGATTGGAAGCCAGTGAATATACACTGGGTAGCCACCTTTGGTTGATAACCATGAGGTAATCAGGTTCTGCTTTGCTTCCTTTAAGGACCTAAGTCACTGGCTTAATTCTTTCATTTGTGCCTGTTTCACTTCTTGTACGCTAATTGTAACAAATAAAAAATTGAATTACCTTGTCACCTTAGAAACACCTGAAGACACGGTGACGTGCTGATACTTCAGGCCCTCCTGCTATCAAATGACTGTTCAAATCTAGCAGAGTTTTTCAAGTTTGATCTCCTGCAGAAATTCAAGGACCGTTTGTCATGTCCGTAGGCATTAGGGCTTTGGACCTCAGCTCAGCCTTGTCTGGTTCCCCTAGCTTGGTTAGTGATTATTTAGTCAAGATTTTCCTGGATCAAACATCAACACTCATTAAAACGTAATATCAGAAGTATCCCTGCATGATCTGATAATACCATGAATGAAGGCGACATTATTAGAAGAAGAACTTCAATCGGGTGAGTAATATGCAGAAGGCTTAAAAAAAATGTTATCTTCATTACCTGAATGGCATTAGGCTTCAGGGAAGCTTATGAACTGCATGACACTGGTTTAATGATACAACAACTTCAATATTATAAACATTAATTTTTAAATGCACCTTTGGGTTGTTAGAGACATTAATATTTTAATGTATTAATCAACTTTTTTTTCATGAACTGTCAGCTCTTTTCAACGTGCCATTTAAAGTGCACCAGATTGTCCGTTAAAATCTTAATAGTGCATAGCTAAATAATTGTACTGTAGCATATTTTCTGTGTTTTAAATATTTAGGAAACTGGATGATTTTACTGTACTTTTTATTTATAACATCGTAATTTTATTAATGGAAACCAACTATAATTATTGAGGACTCGGAGACTGGGTAGAGTGGAGGAGTGAGGACTAAGGAATTAGTTGGGAAAATAGTAGTGTTTAAGATATTATTGTCTTGGGATTAGGAGGACGATGGGGATTAGGGGGGGGGGTCTTTTACTAAAGCTTAGCGCGAGTTATCTGCAGCAAGGCCCATTTTACAGTGATACCTCGCTTTTCGTCGATAATCCGTCTTAAAACAATCAACAAAATCTGAAACTGACGAAAACCAAGGCAATTATTTCCATATGAATCAATGTAAATCCAATTAATTCATTCTAGACACTCCGAAATACATAGCACAAACACATATTATAGAGAATAAATATAGTGTTTAATACTGGAAACTTTCTCTGGTCCCATGATGGAGCTAAAAGGGAAGGGTTAACTTATTAGCAAGGAAAACACTTAACAGGGACAATGAGATTTGAAAGTGAAAAACGCAAAATAAACACATTACACCGAATACTGTATATGCAGTAATCACTTACATGTAATTGTAGTATTAGCACTGAGCAGGAGAACGCGTGGGTCGCCCTTTGTTTTCGCAAAATTAGCAGCGAGGTCACGTGGGCACGCCGACGAAAACCGAGACAAATATTTTGCAGAAAAAAATCGACGAAAACCGAAACCGGCGATAACCGAAGTCAACGAAAACCGAGGTATTACTGTATTCCTATGGGCCCTGCTGCAGATAACTGATGCTACGCTTTCGTAAAAGACCCCCTGGGTGATTGAGGGAGGGGTATGAGAGGGCTGTGAGATGGAGAGCAGAAATATGGGGAAGGTAAATGGTTTGCGGGACTTGGAGGGATTGTGAGTTTGTTGAAAGGGACAACGGTCTATGGAGAGGGTGAGACACAAATGAAGCAGATAGAGAGTTTGTAGTGCTGTCAGTAATGTGACACCGAAAATGAAAACGAAAAAGTGAGGTCAGATGTTCAGGAAATCCAAAAAACTCTATTAATAAACAGATGACGACCCAACACGGCCGTGATGTGACACCACCATTTGAATAGAATTTTTTTTGTATGTTGAATTGTAACGTGAAACATCCTTCTTCTGCTATGCACTATTGTGGGGGGGGGGGGGGGGGGCCTTGCTTGTTCTAGGAACGTTTTATGTGATGAATAATTATACACTATCAGAACAATATAAAAAGGCTATTAATGCATGTATTTTCAACATATACACAGATAATATCATGGCACTTGAATCGCTAATTGACCAAACTTTATCTATATATATGAGTTGGATTAGGGGAGCAGCGAGGGCAGCCAAGGTGTTATCTGGGTAGCACAGATCTCAATACAAGCACAGAGGATCTGTAAGGAAAAAGGAAGAGTTGTAGAACTTATTAGGTGGTATGGATGGGCAGACTGGATAGGCGATATGGGAAGCACACAGGGCTCGGGTCCCTCCTCCTATCACATAGGCTTCCAGCATAAATTCACACAGCTTCTGGGTTCCGATCCTTTCTCTGACTTGAAAGTGGAGCTGGTTGCAACTTCTGTCTCTTTACTTCTCCTTGAGGATAGAATAAAACCACTTATTTCTCCTCCTTAAGGCACTTTGTGCCTCAGATTCAGTTGGTTTCAAGTTTACAACCCCTCTCCACTCTTTACTTATTGTAACAGACCCTGCTCTTGTTCTTTCCCTTCTCTAGTCTTGACTTTGTTCAGTTTCAGATGGTGGTGGGGCATCCAGACAAGCTGAGACTTGGATCTGGATTCCTGTTGAAATTTCGTGGATAAAAAAAGTAGATTTGAGAGTCATAAGTGCATAAGTACATAAGTAATGCCACACTGGGAAAAGACCAAGGGTCCATCGAGCCCAGCATCCTGTCCACGATAGCGGCCAATCCAGGCCAAGGGCACCTGGCAAGCTTCCCAAACGTACAAACATTCTATACACGTTATTCCCAGAATTGTGGATTTTTCCCAAGTCCATTTAATAGCGGTTTATGTACTTGTCCTTTAAGAAACCGTCTAACCCCCTTTTAAACTCTGCCAAGCTAACCGCCTTCACCACATTCTCCGGCAATGAATTCCAGAGTTTAATTACGCGTTGGGTTAAGAAAATATTTATCCGATTTGTTTTAAATTTACTACACTGTAGTTTCATCGCATGCCCCTTGGTCCTAGTATTTTTGGAAAGCGTGAACAGATGCTTCACATCCACCTGTTCAACTCCACTCATTATTTTATATACCTCTATCATGTCTCCCCTCAGCCGTCTCTTCTCCAAGCTGAAAAGCCCTAGCCTCCTTAGTCTTCCTTCATAGGGAAGTTGTCCCATGCCCGCTATCATTTTCGTCATCACTGTAAGGGTGATACCGAAAACCATGGGAGAAGATCAGAGCCCAAGGGAACAAGAACTTAGAAAAGGAGATGTCCCAAGACAGATCCCTGAGGTATACCAACTGCCAGTAGGATAGCAGTTGGAGGAGGATTCACGAGAGCATACACAATACGTGCAATGGGAGAGATAACAAGAAAACCAAGATAGAACAGTCCCAAAATCCAAGTGAGGACAATGTATCAAAGGTAAATCATGCCAAACGAATCTCATTGAATTCTTTGACTGGGTGACCGGAGAATTGAATCAAGGATGTGCTATAGATGTAATCTACTTAGACTTCAGCAAAGCTTTCGACACGGTTCCCCACAGGAGGCTCTTGAATAAACTTGACAGGCTGAAGATAGGACCCGACATGGTGAACTGGATTAGGAACTGGTTGACAGACAGACGCCAGAGGGTGGTGGTTAATGGAATTCGCTCGGTTGAGGGAAAGGTGAGTAGTGGAGTGCCTCAGGGATCGGTGCTGGGGCTGATTCTGTTCAATATATTTGTAAGTGACATTGTCGAAGGGTTAGAAGGTAAAGTTTGCCTTTTTGTGGATGATACCAAGATTTGTAACAGAGTAGACACCCCGGAGGGAGTAAAGAACGTGAAAAAGGATCTGCAGAAGCTAGAAGAATGATCTAATGTTTGGCAATTAAAATTCAATGCGAAGAAATGCAAAGTGATGCACTTAGGGAGTAGAAATCCACGGGAGACGTATGTGTTAGGCGGGGAGAGTCTGAAATGTACAGGCAGGGAGAGGGATCTTGGGGTGATAGTATCGGAGGATCTGAAGGCGATGAAACAGTGTGAAAGGTGGTGGCCGTAGCCAGAAGGTTGCTAGGCTGAATAGAGAGAGGTGTGACCAGCAGAAGAAAGGAGGTGTTGATGCCCCTGTACAAGTCATTGGTGAGGCCCCACCTGGAGTATTGTGTTCAGTTTTGGAGGCCTTATCTTGCTAAGGATGTAAAAAGAATTGAAGCGGTGCAAAGAAGTATGAGGAGACGTATGAGGAGAAACTTGTATACCCTGGAGGAAAGGAGAAACAGGGGTGGTATGATACAGACGTTTAAATATTTGAAAGGTATTAATCCGCAAATGAGCCTTTTCCGGAGACAGGAAGGCGGTAGAACTAGAGGACAAGAAATGAGGTTGAAGGGGCGCAGACTCAAGAAAAATGTCAGGAAGTATTTTTTCACAGAGAGAGTGGGGGATACTTGGAATGCCCTCCCGTGGGAGGTGGTGAAGTTGAAAACGGTAACAGAATTAAAAAAAGCATGGAATAAACATAAAGGAATCCTGTTCAGAAGAAATGGATCCTCAGAAGCTTAGCAGAGATTGGGTGGCAGCACTGGTGGTTAGGAGGCGGGACTAGTGGTTGGGAGGCGGGGCTAGTGCTGGGCAGACTTCTATGGTCTGTGCCCTGAAAATGGCAAATACAAATCAAGGTCAGGTATACATATAAAGTAGCACATATGAGTTTATCTTGTTGGGCAGACTGGATGGACCGTACAGGTCTTTTTCTGCCGTCACTTACTATGTTACCATTGTACTAAGTAGCAGGTGGTGAGCAACAGTGTTGAAAGCAGCAGATAGATAATGAATGAATAAAGGCCATTAGATCTGGTCAGAAGCAGGTCACTGGACACTTTGGCAACAGCTGTTTCTGTAGAATGTAGAATGGAACACATAGTTTGAGATGAAAGAAAGTCACGACAATGGCAGTGAACAGCATGTTCAAGTAGCTTGGATAAGAGAAGGAGGAAGGAGATGGGAAGGTAGTTGGAAGGGCATGTAGGACCCACTGAAGGTTTTTTTGAGGAGTGGTGTAACCATATTATGTGTTTGAAGGCATTAGGAACAGTTGCAGTAGAAACTGATATGAGGATATGACAGATTGAAGGGATCACAGTGGAGGAGATAGACTAAAGTAGATAGGTGGGAATGGGATTAGAGGAACAGGAAGTGAGTTTGGAGGAGGAGAAAAGATGCACAGTTTTCTTTGCTGTGATTTTAGAAAAGGAAGAATGATTCAGTAGGGTAATACAGTTGTCTTATCCTATCTACCCCTATCCATCTCCCCAAAGGAAAACTAAATTCATCAGGGTTAGTTTCCATACTGTGGTATACTGAATAAGTTGGTGGTATATTCCTATTGCAATGTGTTTTGTTCTTATTGTATTTATTTTCAAAATGTAATTAAAACAAAGTAAAAAAAAAAAAGAAAGACAAGGAAGAAAGAGTGACAGAGGTTGAAGGAATATTGTGAGAATGAAGTGGGGGAAGATGACCTGGCCAAGAACTAAAGGTTGACTTTGTAAACCTTGTCATGAAAGTTCTCGGCCATAGTATGGACAGAAAGTGAAGTGGGGGGGATTAAATGCACTTTGAGGAGGGAGTTCGGTGTGGCAAAGAGATGGCAAAGTTTGGCGGCAAGAGAGTTTGTCAAATGGACATTGGAGGTCAGCAAGAATCTGAAATGTATGAAGTCAGCTTGGGCATAGGATGTTATTTAAATCCACTCAGCAGAGTGGGCAAAGAAACATAGGTAGCAAATTCTGGAGGTCAACCAAGGTTAGAGGTAGATACAAGTTACAGAATAGGGAATGGGTGGGGCGAGAGTGGCTAGAGCAGAGGAAAGAATATTATTATTATAGGAAGAGACAGCTTCATTGACAGACTTGGATAATATAGTGGATGAAAGGAGGGATGAAACAGGGTGGAGAGAGTGCAAGGGTCAATAGCCTGAAGATTCTTAACTGTATTGGTGGGATTTGGATAAGACTGAGGAAGAGAGTGATTACAAGTGTAAGTTATCAGATGATGGTCAGAGCGGGGAAGAACTAAGCTGGAGAAATTTGAGCAGTTGCAGAAGAAGACAAGATCAAGCTGGAGAGGTACTGAATTGAATAGACGGAGTGGACTTCAGAAGACGAGAAGGGGTCAATTGGGTGAGATGTATGGGAGAAAAGATAGCCTCCATGACAGAGGGCAGCAACTGAGCAGAGTCTTCAGGGAAAAGCCAAGTCTAACCTAATCTAATCTACATCTTGCATACCGCAGGGATCCCAGCTGGATTTTCAAGGTGGTTTACATAAAGGAACAATTCAATAGGGAGATCAGAAGGAATGGATCCTAAGGAGCTTAGCCGAGATCGGGTGGCAGAGCCGGTGGTGGGAGGCGGAGATGGTGCTGGGCAGATTTATACGGTCTATGCCAGAGCTGGTGGTGGGAGGCGGGACTGGTGGTTGGGAGGCGGGGATAGTGCTGGGCAGACTTATACGGTCTGTGCCCTGAAGAGGACAGGTACAAATCAAAGTAGGGTATACACAAAAAGTAGCACATATGAGTTTATCTTGTTGGGCAGACTGGATGGACCGTGCAGATCTTTTTCTGCCGTCATTTACTATGTTACTATGTAATAGGGAGATCTCAGTTAGAGCAAGAAGATGCAGTGTGTTGTTGATATTTTCCTTTATTTTTGGTTTAATAAATGCACATCTTTAAACAGCAGGGTGCTTGCTGCATTAATAATTAACAAACTGTGTTAAATATTAGCACACGCTAATTGCCGCTGTAAACACCAGAAATTCCAGTTAGTAGGAGTGGAATGAGCAGGGACAGCACCTTGTAGTTATAGAATTATCCTCATATGCTTATAAGTATGGGAATAGAGATTTTATCACAAATGCTTACTAAGGTGTGCTAGCGTTTCTAGCGCACGCGAAACGCTAGACATCCATATATTTCTATGGATGCATGCACTAAAAACGCTAGCACACCTATAGCGCGGCTTAGTAAACAGGGTCCAAAGTCTTTTATAAAATGTGAGTAATGTTTTGGAAGAAATACTTGTATTGGTGTGACACGTGGAGGGGCATTTTCGAAAGGGACGTCCAAGTTGCGATTTGGACATCCTTGCAAAACTGCGAAATCCAGGGGCGGGGAAACCCGTATTTTTGAAACAAGATGGACGTACATCTTTTGTTTCGAAAATACCGTCAGAGACATCCAAATCCTTAAATTTGGACGTCCCTAGATTTGGTCGTCCCTAGACATGAACGTTTCTGACTTTCGGCGATTTTAGAAAACAAAGACGCCCATGTCAAAAACGACCTAATGCAAGCCATTTGGTCATGGGAGGAGCCAGCATTTGTAGTGCACTGGTCCCCCTGACATGCCAGGACACCAACCGGGCACCTTAGGGGGCACTGCAGTGGACTTCATAAATTTCTCCCAGGTACACAGCTCCCTTACCTTGTTGTGCAGAGCCCCCCAAAACCCCCTACCCACAACTGTACTCCACTACCATAGCCCTTCCAGGGAAGGAGGGCACCTAGATGTGGGTACAGTGGGTTTGTGGTGGGTTTTGGAGAGCTCACTGTTTCCTCCACAAATTTAATAGGTAGGGGGGAGGTATGGGCCTGGGTCCGCCTGTCTGAAGTGCACTGCAGTACCCACTAAAACTGCTCCTGGAACCTTCATGCGCTGTCATGGATCTGAGTATGACATCTGAGGCTGGCACAACATATTTTGAAAGATGTTTTTTGAGGGTGGGAGGGGGTTAGTGACCACTGGGGAAGTAACGGGAGGTCATCCTTGATTCTTTCCAGTGGTCATCTGGTCAATTTGGGTACCTTTTTGTGCCTTAGTTGTAAGAAAAACACGTTCGGGTGAAAACATCCAATTGTTCGTCAGGGATGTCCTTGTTTTTTTCGATTATGGGTCAAGGACGTCCAAGTGTTAGGCACGTCCAAGTCCCGCCTTTGCTACACCTCCGACACGCCCCCCTTAAACTTTGGCCGTCCTTGCGACGGAGTGCAGTTGGAGACATCCTAAATCAGGTTTCGATTATACTGATTTGGATGTCCCTGGGAGAAGGACATCCATCTTCAGATTTATGTCGAAAGATGGACATCCTTCTCTTTCGAAAATGAGCCCAATAGACACACCAATGGATTAGGTTTTCAGGATACCCCTAATGAACATATACGAGAGCGATTTGCATGCTATTACCTCCACTGTATGGAAATCTCTCTCATGCATATTCATGAGGAATATCCTGAAAACTGATCCCTTGGTGGCCCTTGAGGACTGGGAGTGAGTATCACCGCCCTATAATATCTTCACCTTTTTTTTTTTCATTACCTCCTGTAAGAATCTAACGGAACTTAGAGACAATTCTCATTGCTTTGCTTTTTTTTTTTTAAATTAGACAGGGAGGGGTTAAGTTTATTGTCTTCATTATCTGCAAAGTATGTGTGAAAAGATGACCCAAACATTATTGATAATTAGAGTTGAGTCAAATAGTCTTGCGATTTTCACACGTGACCCATCAGAACAATAATTTCATCTTAAGTAAAAAAAAAATCAATTCAAGTTAACTTCTAAGTGGACGCGCTGAAAGCATGACTGAGCAGTGACCCGTTGTGATGTCTCATTAAAAAAAATATACGAGTAGGTCATTCCACTGTGGTGTTTGTAAAATAAAAGTAGCCTCATACGTAACCACGTTTATTAACTCCATTTCGTAGTAATAGTGAAACTCCAAACTATCTAGGTCATCACTCTATGACTCCATTTCAAGAGTAGGCAAATCATTTCTTCTCCTACTGAGATGTGTTTCTTGGCATTTAGTAGATAACAATCATTGAATTCTTTTTGTTCTTCGTTTATTAACTTGCGATGAGAAATGATCAAGCTGGAGGCAAATGTCGGAAAGAGCCTCGCTTCTAAGATATAACACTCTGTGGAAACAAGATGGGCTGAGTCAGCTCTGTTTTCACCCCATTGCAAGCAGGGAAATGAATCCATGAGATCAGAAATGGTAGGACTCCCTTGACCTGACCTTTTTTGGAAAGGGGTGGAGGAATAGCCTAATGATTAATGCAGTGGCTTGAGAACCGGGGAAACTGGGTTCAAGTCCCACCACAGGTCCTTGTGCCTCTGGGAAAGACCCTTCACTGGCTCCCTATCCGTTTTCGCATCCTGTTCAAACTTCTTCTAGTAACCTATAAATGTATTCACTCTGCTGCTCCCCAGTATCTCTCCACACTCGTCCTTCCCTACACCCCTTCCCGTGCACTCCGCTCCATGGATAAATCCTTCTTATCTGTTCCCTTCTCCACTACTGCCAACTCCAGACTTCGCGCCTTCTGTCTCGCTGCACCCTACGCCTGGAATAAACTTCCTGAGCCCCTACGTCTTGCCCCATCCTTGGCCACCTTTAAATCTAGACTGAAAGCCCACCTCTTTAACATTGCTTTTGACTCGTAACCACTTGTAACCACTCGCCTCCACCTACCCTCCTCTCTTCCTTCCCGTCACATTAATTATTTGATTTGCTTACTTTATTTATTTTTTGTCTATTAGATTGTAAGCTCTTTGAGCAGGGACTGTCTTTCTTCTATGTTTGTGCAGCGCTGCGTATGCCTTGTAGCGCTATAGAAATGCTAAATAGTAGTAGTAGTAGTAGTACTTAGCTCTCCGTTGACCCCGGCACAGAGAAAGTACCTGTATATAATGTGTACAGTGCTGTGTATGTGTAGTACTGCTATAGAAATAATTAGTGGTGGTTTGGAATGGAGTGATATGGCCAGTCTAACTTCCTAAATGCCAGTTCCCTGCCATTTGTAATACTTCATAACAAAACGCTAAAATGTATGGGAGGGAAACATGACTTGATATATCACCTTTCTATGACTTTTGCAACTACATTCAAAGCAGTTCCCATAGTATATACAGGTACTTATTTGTACCTGGGGCAACAGAGGGTTAAGTGACTTGCCCAGAGTCACAAGGAGCTGCAGTGGGAATTTAGCCCAGTTCCCCAGGATCACAGTCCACTGCACTAACCACTAGGCCACTCCTCCACACATACCCAGAAAGAAGCCAGGTGGTCTTAAAAGATATGAGGAAAGGCTAAAGCAGCTAGAGCTCTTCAGCTTGGGAAAAGACAGCTGAGGGGAGATATGATAGAGGTCTATAAAATAATGAGTGGAGTGGAACGGGTAGACGTGAATCGCTTGTTACTCTTTGCAAAATACTAGGACTAGGGGGCACAAAATGAAGCTACAAAGTAGTAATTGTAATATGAATTGGAGAACTTTTTTCTTCACTCAACGTGTAATTAAGGTCTGGAATTTGTTGCCAGAAAATGTAGTAAAAGCGGTTAGCTTAGCAGGGTTTAAAAAAAGGTTTAGATGGCTTCCTAAAGGAAAAGTCCATAGACCATTATTAAAATGGACTTGGGGAAAATCCATAGCTTATAAGCAGCATAAAATGTATTGCACTGTTTTGGGATCTTGCCAGGTACTTGTGACCTGGATTGGCCACTGTTGGAGACAGGATGCTGGGCTTAATGGACCATCTCAGTATGGCAATACTTATGTACCTATTATGGTACAGTTGAACAGTCAGTTTTCAGTCTCCTGCAGTGTTCCATTGTATATGGCTCTCAGTCTAGTGCTGTACTCTATAGGAGTAAACGAGCAGTTAGAGCAGCAGGGCTAAGAAGAAGGGAAGGAATCCCACTGCCACTCCTTATCAGCTTAGGTAAGTCATCTCACTCTCCATTGTCTCAAGTACAACTTAGATGTAAACAGGAGCATCACAAACTGAGAATGTGTCCTGTGCAACATCCTCTAAATGTTTCTGCCCCACCCACTAGTGAGATGCTGGCAAAGGAAGCCAATGGGCGGGGCACATATTTAGCACCTGAACTTCCCTTGCACCCTGTGTGTTCACAGTAGCTACTGCCCTGGATGTGAGTCTACTTGGACAGGGAACTTTTTTTTTTGTTACATTTGTATCCCGCGCTTTCCCACTCATGGCAGGCTCAATGCGGCAGGCAATGGAGGGTTAAGTGACTTGCCCAGAGTCACAAGGAGCTGCCTTTGCCAGGAATCGAACTCAGTTCCTCAGGACCAAAGTCCACCACTCCAACCACTAGGCCACTCCTCCTCCACTGTTGCTACTATTTGAGATTCTATATGGAATGTTTCTATTCCACTAGCAACATTCCATGTAGAAGTCGGCCCTTGCAGATCACCAATGTTCTACATGGAATGTTGCTAGTGGAATAGCAACATTCCATGTAGAATCTCCAATAGTATCTATTTTATTTTTGTTACATTTGTACCCTGCGCTTTCCCACTCATGGCAGGCTCAATGCGGCTTACATGGGGCAATGGAGGGTTAAGTGACTTGCCCAGAGTCACAAGGAGCTGCCTGTGCCGGGAATCGAACTCAGTTCCTCAGTTCCCCAGGACCAGAGTCCACCACCCTAACCACTAGGCCACTCCTACACTCAACACTCCACTCAACATGTCCCTAAACTTGTAACTTTCCTTGAACTTAGATTTGGAAAAACAAGTAATTCAATCTCAATTCAAATCCAAAAACTGTCCAAAGAAACAAAAGTGTCCACATAGTTTATCTACAGGTGACAGAATAGGGGGAAGGAACCACATGTGCACATGAACATCTATAAAGAAAAACAGGTTTTACTGTCTCAGGCCTGTGTCCACTCCTAGGAATTCCTTTTCTTATTCAGATGTAAAATTCATGCATGCTTTTATTTATTTATTACACAGTTTCTATAACCCGCTATCAAACTTTCTAGGCAGTTTACAAGTTTCGCATACACAATAAAAAGAGACAAATAACAACACTCCCTCTTTTTGCAGGGTACTGCCGCTTAGTGATCACTTGGGGGGGGGGGGGGGGGGGGGAGGGGGAATTCATCAAGCGACATTAGAGCTTTAAGTCACATTAGTTGGCCCTTAACTCAACGTTTTACAAGGTACCTCATGAAAGGCTACAGAGGAAATTGGAGGGTCATGGGAAATGTCCTATTGTGGATTAAAAACTGGTTGAAGGATAGGAAACAGAGAGTGGGGTTAAATGGGCAGTATTCACAATGGAGAAGGGTAGTTAGTGGGGTTCCTCAGGGGTCCGTGCTAGGACCGCTGCTTTTTAATATATTTATAAATGATTTAGAGATGGGAGTAACTAGCGAGGTAATTAAATTTGCTGATGACACAAAGTTATTCAAAGTCGTTAAATCGCGACAGGATTGTGAAAAATTACAAGAGGACCTTACGAGACTGGGAGACTGGGCGGCTAAATGGCAGATGATGTTTAATGTGAGCAAGTGCAAGGTGATGCATGTGGGAAAAAAGAACCCGAATTATAGCTACGTCATGCAAGGTTCCACGTTAGGAGTTACGGACCAAGAAAGGGATCTGGGTGTCGTCGTCGATAACACACTGAAACCTTCTGCTCAGTGTGCTGCTGCGGCTAGGAAAGCGAATAGAATGTTGGGTATTATTAGGAAAGGTATAGAAAACAGGTGTGAGGATGTTATAATGCCGTTGTATCGTTCCATGGTGCGACTGCACCTTGAGTATTGTGTCCAATTCTGGTCGCCGCATCTCAAAAAAGATATAGTGCAATTGGAAAAGGTGCAGCGAAGGGCGACAAAACTGATAGCGGAGATGGGACGACTTCCCTATGAAGAAAGACTAAGGAGGCTAGGGCTTTTCAGCTTGCAGAAGAGATGGCTGAGGGGAGACATGATAGACGTATATAAAATAATGAGGTGGAAGTGAAGCATTTGTTCACACTTTCCAAAAATACTAGGACTAGGGGGCATCACAAGTTGCATTAGGGCCCAAAGCCACGCTTTTTGCTGGAGTTGTTTCATCATCCAGGAGTATCGGGCTGCAAAGTAGCTGCCTGATACTCCTGGCACTCTAGCTGGCCCTCTAGCTAATGGTCCCCCTACACTTCTGGCCCCCCTACACTAAGCACTAAAGCGCCAAGCATCCCTCCCCAGAGTTCAAGTTTTCCACTCCTCCTCCCCCACCTGAAAGATTGGTGGTCCAGGGTGGGGGGTCTTCCAGTCGCTGTCCAGTCATTCCTACCCTGTCCAGCACTTCCTTTAAAATGGTGCCCCTAGTGGTAGTCTCGTGCTATTTTTTGTTAATGCCCATGTGCTAATGTCATTAGTGCATTGCCATTAATTCCAAAAATGAATAATTAGCCATTTTCCAGCTGTGGCAGAAATTACCTTAGCGCATGGGAAAACCCCACAAAAGGGCACGCTAAGGCCATTTTCTAACGCAGCTTTGTAGAAGGACCCCTAAAGCTATTATTTGTGTGGAACATCTGAAGGTCCGATATACCTACAGAATATTTTCTAGAGGATGAATATATGATTACTATTATTTATTACTCCTCTATTGAAACTTATTGGTGCTAATTGTTAGTCTTTCACATTTAACATATACCACTACCATAGCCCTTAGGGGTGAAAGGGGGCACCTACATGGTCGTCCCTGCGACGGACTGCATTTGAGGACGCCCAAAATCGGCTTTCGATTATGCCGATTTGGGTGACCCTGAGAAAAGGACGCCTGTCTCCCGATTTGTGTCGGAAGATGGGCGCCCTTCTCTTTCGAAAATGCCCCTGTTAGTGTGTATCTTTGTCCACAATTTGAGTTTCAATTTGTGATACAGATTTTCTGTGGGAATTCTTTTGCACCATTTTTTTGTGAAGTTGGTCTGTGACATCAATAAAAACGTTAAACCATAGAGTATAGCCAACTAGGTGGAAGAACGGAAGAAACCCCTATATGATATGCACTTAGTCAGTAGGAAAGTAGGGATGGTAGATGAGTCCTCCAACACTAGACACTCGTGCACCGGTAAGATCTCAAAAACAGTCTTTTTTGAAATCAGCTAGAACTCAACACAGGCCCATGTTTCAGCACTTAAGAGCCTGCTTCAGGGGTCTGCTATGAATGGAGTCAAAGAGAACATAGTAACATAGTAGATGACAGCAGAAAAAGACCTGCACGGTCCATCCAGTCTGCCCAACAAGATAAACTCACATGTGATACTTTTTGTGTAAACCTGACCTTGATTTGTACCTGTCCTTTTCCGGGCACAGACCGTATAAGTCTGCCCAGCACTATCCCCGCCTCCCAACCACCAGCCCTGCCTCCCACCACCGGTTCTGGCACAGACCGTATAAGTCTGCCCAGCACTATCCCCGCCTCCCAACCACCAGTCCCGCCTCCCACCACTGGCTCTGGCACAGACCGTATAAATCTGCCCAGCACCATCTCCGCCTCCCGCCACCGGCTCTGCCACCCAATCTCGGCTAAGCTCCTTAGGATCTATTCCTTCTGAACAGGATTCCTTTATGTTTATCCCACGCATGTTTGAATTCCGTTATCGTTTTCGTTTCCACCACCTCCTGCGGGAGGGCATTCCAAGCATCCACCAGTCTCTCCGTGAAAAAAAATACTTCCTGACATTTTTCTTGACTCTACCCCCCTTCAATCTCATTTCATGTCCTCTCGTTCTACCGCCTTCGCATCTCCGTAAAAGGTTCGTTTGCAGATTAATACCTTTCAAATATTTGAACGTCTGTATCATATCACCCCTGTTTCTCCTTTCCTCCAGGGTATACATGTTCAGGTCCGCAAGTCTCTCCTCATACGTCTTGTAACGCAAATCCCATACCATTCTCGTAGCTTTTCTTTGCATCGCTTCAATTCTTTTTACATCCTTAACAAGATACGGCCTCCAAAACTGAACACAATAAGAATTTAGAAACGAAGGGGGATTTATTTTTGTAGAACCAATGGTTTTTGTCTATAAGAAAGAGTTTTTTTTTTATATTAGTTCTTTTTTTCCCTCTTCAATTGAGGTAGAGACCAATGATATGATTCTGCTCTGTATATAGTTGAGGTGTATTGATTGAGGATGCAAACATTCATTATTGAATTACCTCACTAGGAAGCTTTGAGGTTCAATAATTCAATATATTTTGTATTACGTAAGTACATAACTGGGACAGACCAAAGGTCCATCAAGCCCAGCATTCTGTTTCGAACAGGGGCCAACCCAGGTCACGAATACCTGACAAGATCCCGAAAAAGTTCAATACATTTTATGCTGCTTATCCTAGAAATAAGCAGTGAATTGCCCCCAAGTCAAGTTAATAATGGTCTATGGACTTTTCCTTTAGGAAGCCATCCAGACCTTTTTTTAAACCCCGCTAAGCTAACCGCCTTTATCACACTCTCTAGCAACGAATTCCAGAGTTTAATTACACATGGAGTGAAGAAAAGTTTTCTCTAATTCGTATTAAATTTACTACTTTGAGTCTTTGAACTGCAGAAAGGAATTGACTAGATCTCATTGCTGGATGTCTGAAATCTTGATAATTAAATCTGAGATTTCCCATTAAGGTGACACCATATGCCTCTGAAGCAAGTGCATCCTGAAACATGGCCGTGTTGGGCAGGTGACATTTGTAACAGCAAAATAACTATTCCTTATTAAAGACTTTTTATCAAACTGCTTTATTTTCTTGATTTTTCCCAACTTTATTTCTGATTGTGGACTATTGGATTTGTCACCTCTCTTTCACATTACTGCTAAGATTGCGTCTGGACCAAAGAAAGTGTCTATTTCTTGTATTAAAAGATAGATCAAAGAAAGGAAAAATTCCAGAGTACTAAAATTTTCTGTGTGAACAATTTGGCTTCTGAAGGTTTTGCTGATATGAGCTAAAGTAAAAACACCTGCCTCTGAGTTTTGCCGGATGTATCTGAAAGCCGCTTGCTTCTGAGTGGCAGACGATTCCTTTGTAACTTTCTTTCTAAGGTTGAAAAAAAATTCTTGTAGTGGACAGAATTGTTTTTCTTCAACACTATTTTATGAAGGAAAAACTTCTCCCCCTCCCCTCCAACCTGTGGCACTGATATTGCACTTGCCAGTTAAAGATGACCTTCAGTTTAATTTGATTTAATTTCAGTTTAATTCCAATGCTTATAGCCCGCTTAACCATCAAGTTCAAAGCAGATCACAGTAAGAATTTAAAATACAAATAATAAAATACAACATCACATTTAAAATAAAAATTAAAAAAATGTAACACAATTATTCATGCACAATTAATTCAGCAGATATTTTTGAATTAACCAAGGGGCCTTTTACAAAGTTGTGCTAAAAAGTGGTCTGCGCTGTAAAATGGCCACAATTTTTTTCCATTAGCGCATGGCCGTTACCACGTGAGCCCTTACCACCACCTAACCCCATGCTAATCGGCAGCAGGCGGTAATTTGTCTGCACTGCTACTACTTATCATTTCTATAGCACTACAAGGCATACGCAGCGCTGTACATCATACATAAAAAGACAGTCCCTGCTCAAAGAGCTTACAATCTAAGTAGGACAGACAAACAGACAGACAGAACAACTAAGAGGTAAGGGAATTAAAGAGGGGATAAAAGGGGTACAGGGCAAGTGAGTAGTGGTTAGGAGTCAAAAGCAGCGTTAAAGAGGTGGGTTTTTAGCCTGGATTTGAAAACGGCCAAGGTTGGAGCTAGACGTACAAGGTTGGGAAGTCTATTCCAGACGTGAGGTGCAGCGAGATAAAAGGAACGAAGTCTGGAATTAGCAGTAGAGGAGAAGGGGACAGACAAGAGAGATTTATCCACAGAATGGAGTACCCGAGGGGGGGCATAGGGAGAGACAAGAGCGGAGAGGTACTGAGGAGCGGTAGAATGAATGCACTTATAGGTCAGTAAGAAAAGTTTAAATTGAATGCGGAAACGGATAGGGAGCCAGTGAAGTGACTTGAGGAGAGGGCTAATGTGAGCATAGTGACTTTGGCGGAAAATGAGTCGCGCAGCAGAGTTTTGGACTGATTGAAGAGGAGAGAGATGGCTAATAGGGAGGCTGGTGAGAAGCAGGTTGCAATAATCTAGGCGAGAGGTGATAAGAGTGTGGATAAGGGTTCTGGTAGAGTGTTTAGAGAGGAAGGGAAGAATTTTGCTGAAGTTATAAAGAAAGAAACGACAGGTTTTGGCAATCTGCTTATAGCAGGGCAGGCCTACTCTCTACCCCCAAACAGCTAAAAAAATATTTTATAACTTTAGCGCGGGGTTGACACACACCAATCCCATAACTACCACAGAACTCCTGAGCACATCCTGCGGTAGAACCTTTTAGCGTGCGGTAAGCATGCATTTGTGCTTACCGTCGCTTAGTAAAAAAGTTATTGGAGATCGTCTAAACTGCATATACCATGGATTCTATATAGCGCGCTAGGGGTGGGAAGTACTGCTGGGCTGCTGCGGTAGCCCAGCAACACTTCCTATATAGAGAGTGTTAAGCCCACATTGGGCTTACTGCTGTTTAGTAAAAGTAGCCCTTAACCTTCCATTACCCCAGATACCAAATAAGTACCTGTATATAATATTCTGTATATAATAATTCTGAAACCTCTCGTGCATAAAACAAACAGCTTCATACAAGACACCACAGACTTTCTGAATAAATTAAAAAATATCAAGCAATTACCACCAAGCACCCTCCTGGTCACGATGGATGTAGAATCACTATACAGCAACATTCCCCATGCGGATGGCATAGCTGCATGTGGGAGACTCCTAAAAACATCCACACTGGACCATCAATACTCACCAGAAACTATTACACAATTAATCACATTTAGTTTAACTCACAACTACTTCCACTTTAACAGTGATATCTATCTACAAATAATGGGCACTGCGATGGGCACCAGGACAGCACCCCAATATGCCAACCTCTTTATGGCTGAGCTGGAAGAGACATTTCTGAATACACACCAGACCAAACCCCTAAAATACTACCGGTACATCGATGACATTTTTATGATTTGGACGGAGGGGGAAGAAACTCTGAAACAATTTTACAATTCCTTCAATACATACCATCCTACAATTAGATTCAAAATTGACTACTCCCCAGAAAAAGTCAATTTTTTGGACACCACGGTCTCAATCAGTGATGGCTGTATACAAACATCTATATACAAGAAACCCACAGACAGATGCAGCTACCTCCACAACTCCAGCTTCCATCCTTCACATACAAAAAGATCCATCATTTACAGCCAAGCCACAAGATACCACCGTATCTGCTTGGACCCAGGGAATAGAGACAGACACCTTGAAACCCTGACTGCATCCTTCGAACAGAAAGGCTACAACCCCCAAATAATCTCCAAGAATATTGCCTCCTCCCTCAAAACACCCAGGGAAAATCTGCTACAGTACAAAGAAAAAAAAGCCACAGACAGAATCCCCCTTATAGTGACATACAACCCAGAGCTGGAAAAATTAAGAAAAATCATAAAATGTCTTCAGCCTCTACTCCAGGAGGATGAATTACTGAAAGAGATATTCCCATCCCCACCAGTGCTGGCCTTCTGACAGCCACCCAACTTAAAACACAAGCTAATTAGAAGTAAGCTTCCAACACAGACTCAAAAAGAAGAGAATGGCACTCATCCTTGAAATATATCCAGCTGCAAACTATGCCAAAACATTTCACAGGACCTCACAGTCATTCACAAAGGAAAAATATTCAACATAAAGGAATCCTTTACATGCTCATCTTCCAATGTGGTATATATCATTCAGTGTAAAAAATGCAATGAAGGTTGCTACATTGGAGAAACAAGTTAGATGCGAAAGAAGAGATTTAATTTACATAGACATCATATGAAAAATGCTAGTACCAATAAGGACGTCACCCCTGTGGGGTAGCACTTTACAAAACCAGAACACTGTACCAGTGACTTCATGGTAAGAATCCTGAAAGGGAACTTTAAAACAATACAGGAACGTAAGACCTTTGAAGTCAGAATGATTAAATATTTTGACACCCACCAGACAGGACTTAACAAAGATCTGGGTTTTCTAGCCCATTATAAACCATAAAATTGGACTGCTTTGTCACCCTCCTGTCTCCATGCATATCTCCCTGTCCCACTTCCTGTCTCTCAGCTAACCACCCCCATCCTGTTAGACTGCCACTGAAATGCCTTGATGTTTCACTTATACATACTGTCATCTACCAACATTTGCTTATTTCCGATCTGATGAAGAAGGGCAACCTTCGAAAGCTAATCAAGAAATGTATTAAGTTATGTCCAATAAAAAAGGTATCATCTTATTTTCTTTTTCATGTTTTATTTCTATTGTAACCAGAGAAAGACAGTATATCAAGTCCCATCCCCTTTCCCTTAGCTGCTTCCTAGAAGGTATAAATGTTTGTGGTTTCAACCTAAGCTCAATGTAGAAGAGAGAACAATAGTTCAAGTACAACATTCAACTAATCAAGCATTTAGACTGAGACTGCATGCAAAGATACAACCTTGGCTACCTACATACCTGTAAAAAGAAGTGATTTTTTTTTGTATTGGTTTTTTGAGATTCTATGAGTTTAATGTTTTGAAGCGTTAAGATTTTTAAGATATGACAACAAGAATCATAATGCTGGAATTAGAACATAAGAGTAGCCATACTGGGTCAGACCAATGGTCCATCTAGCCCAGTATCCTGGTTTCCAAACAGTGGCCAAGCCAGGTCACAAGTACCTGTCAGAAACCCAAATCATGGCAGCACTCCATACTACAAATCCCAGGGCAAGCAGTTGCTTCCCATGTCTGTCTCAATAGCAGACTATGGACTTTTCCTCCAGTAATTTGTCCAAACCTTTTTTAAACCCAGATACGCTAACCGCTGTTACCACATCCTCTGGCAATGAGTTCCAGAGCTTAACTATTCGTTGAGTGAAAAAATATTTCCTCCTATTTGTTTTAAAAGTATTTTCCATGTAACTTCCTCAGGTGTCCCCTAGTCTTTGTACTTTTGGAACGAATAAAAAAAAAAAGATTTACTTCTACTCGTTGTACACCACTCAGACTTTTCCCGGTTGGTGACTCTTAACGTGGAGGCTTGCATTACGTAGCTATAATTCGGGTTCCTCTTTCCCACATGCATCTCTTTATGAATTGAATGTGGCTTCAGTCTAGCCATGATTTCTGCCCCTTTGCTCCTTGTGGGTTATAAAGTTCCCTTGACATGAGTGTCTTACTGGCCTCTCATCATAGATGACCTGTTACACGAATATTCCCTGACTAACTGACTTGGCAGCAATTCGGAGGATGAAGGGGGTTGGCGTAAGCCAGGTGTCCTCATACCAGACATACACAGAAAATAGCAGGCAGGGGTGCAATTAAAAATGAAATTATACTGCAAATTAAAAGGCACCAAATGTTAGATTTTTATTATAAAGTAAGAGGAAAAGAATACAGTACACTCTGTAAAAAGTAGATGCTGATAGCTACTGAAGACTTCTAAAAATGACTGAGGTAAGTGATATCCTATAGACATATAATATACAAAATATTACTTAGATATTGCTTTAATAGACACCCTAAAGAACCTTCTGTGCAGGACGTCAGACTCACAGAAACAGAACGAAGCCTTGCGCCAGAAGAAGAGGACCTCGACTGGTGGGGGTTGGGGTCCCCTGCCAGCAAATATCAGCGACGGTGGGTTGGTGGTAGGAGGGGGGGGGGGGGCGAAAAGTCGTCGGCAGGGGGGGGGGGTCAAAGTTGTTGTTGGTGGTGGTGGCGGCGGTGGCAGGGGGGGTCTAAAATGTGCCCCCTCACCTCGGGCTCTGGACCCCCCTCCCGCCAAAGTCTGGCTACGCCCCTGGTCACAAGTACCTGGCAGAAATCCCTAGCAGAAACCCTTGATGATAGAAAGGCTCTGACTGAGTGTTCACCCCCCCCCCCTCGTTTTATGATCCAGGGGCCGACTGAGCGGGGTCTGGGCCCCCCGTCACTGAGGGTGGTCTGGGCCCCCTGCCTGGCCGCTGCCTGACACTCCCAACCTCTGCTCTGCTTTCCCCCTACCACCGCAGATGACGCCCCTGCTGCCCCGATCCTTCCCGAAGGGCCCTGTTGGTCTAGTGGTCTCTATGGGGGGGGGGGGGAGATAATGTTCTTTCCTGCCCACTACACTGCCACTATTCCCCCGCCTGCCCTGCACCGCTGTGTTTTCAAAATGGTGGCCAAGACTTCCTGCGGTAGTCTCATGGGTCTCAAACAGTCTCACGAGACTTCCACAGGGAGTCTTGGCCACCATTTTTAAAATACGATGGTGCTGGGCAGGGGGAATAGCGGCAGTACAGCAGGCAGGAAAGAACATGTTCCCCCCTCCCCCGCTGAGGCCACTAGATCACCAGCGGCGCACCTTTAAAGGTAGGAGCAGGGAGGACTGTAGTATGCGGTGAGCATCCGGGCAGAGCCTCTGGGCCTCCTAGAGCCTTTGGGCCCTCGGGCACTGCCCGGTTGCCCGAATGGTCAGTCCGCCCTGTTATGATCAGAGCCAAAATGAGCAAGACCGAGTGAACTTTGCTCCTACCCATAGGACCCCTCAGACCATCAGAGATATACAAGTTAAACTGGGGGGGGGGGGGCTATAGGGTTTGGGGGTTCAGGCGTGGCTTTCCTGTCATCAAGGGCAAGAGGGGACACTAAGTCCTAAGGGAGGGGGAGGGTAAGCCTCTGTGGGAGGACAGAGCTTGTTTGACAGCCAGAGGGGATCAGATGGGGCAGAGTTGAACCTTGAGGGAGAGATGTTGGGAGAGGTTTGAGACTATGGGGGTTGGGCATATGGTTACCATATGGCTCCAGAAAAAGCAGCCAGACTGGGTTTTACTTCCATTGCTTTCAATGGAAGCAAATCCCGGGCTGGATCAATGTGTCCTTCTTTTGCTGGAGCTATATGGTTACCCTAGATGGGGGAAAGACATTGGGACGGGGGGGGGGGGGGGGGGGGGAGGAGGGAAGTGAACCACTGCAGCTCTTCTACTTGCAGTGGCCCCATTACAGCACTGATGCACTTAACACCTACCTGTGGAAAATGGCATAAGTGAAGCATGACAGCTAGTACATGGTACTGATCTACCGCTAGCTGTTACCACAGCCAATCCTCTATTTTGACTCACCCTGCCACACCCGTGTACCACCCCACCCGTTATATGCTGACTGTTAGCACAGCTTCACATTAATTTCTAATGGGTGTTAAAACCCACATTAGCTACTTAGGGGCCATTATACTAGGCTGCAGTAAAAGGGGCCTAGTGGTAGCGGTGGTGGCCATTTTTGGACTGTAGCGGGCAAAAAGGCCAACAAATAAATAGTCGTGCAGTAAGTTTGCACTTGCCAGATGGCTATTTCGGAGGGAGCACTTACTGTCACCCATCGAGGTGGTGGTAAGGGCTCCCGCGTTAACCCAGCAGTAACTGTGCAGCGCCGTGTAACTCTCTGCAGCAGGGGCTTAGCCAGACTTCAATGGTAGGGGGGTCCAGAGCCCCCCCCCCCCCACGGCACCGCCGACCTCCCCCTGCCCACCATTGCCGACACCTCCAACAACTTTGACCCCCCCTGCCGCCGACCCTCTCACCCCCCCTCCCGCTGCCAACCCACCGCCTGTTACCTTTGCTGGCGGGGGACCCCAACCCCTGCCAGGCGAAGTCTTCTTCCTTCGTTTGGTTTCTTCTGACTGAGTCTGACGTCCTGCAGGTACAACGTGCAGGACGTCAGACCCACAAAAAACGGAATGAAGCCATCTTGTAGGGCTTCGTTCTGTGAGTCTGATGTCCTGCACGTACAATGTGCAGGACGTCAGAAACAGAACGAAGCCTTTGCGGGAAGAAGAGGACCTCGGCTGGCGGGAATTGGGGTCCCCCGCCAGCAAAGGTAGCCCACGGCGGCAGGGGAGTGGGTCGAGAGGGTCGTTGGTGGGAGGAGGTTGAGAGGGTCGTTGGCAGGGGTCGTCAAAGTTGGTGGTGGCGTCGGCGTCGGGGGGGGCCTAAAATGTGCCCCCTCACCTTGTGCTCTGGACCCCCCTCCCACCAAAGTCTGGCTACGCCCCTGATCCGTGGCTCTACTGTGCTAAATCCTACTGACTTAAACACTTGATCTCTGATTTCACGTTGCTTCTTTTATTATTTGTTATATTAAAGCTCGATGACCATTATTCGTTTTTGGTATTCGCCAGAATAATATTTTTCGTTGTTCGTATTCGGCCAAATAGTAAAATGTGTTATTCGGTACAGTTCTACTGCAAATCTTAGTGCGCTAAGGGGTCCTTTTACTAAGATGCGCTGAAAATGGGCTGCAGTAGTGTAGACACGTGTTTTGGACGTGCACAGAATTATTTTTTAACGCAGCTACAAAAAAATGCCCCCTTTTTTTTTTTGCTGAAAACGGATGTGCGGCAAAATGAAAATTGCCGAGCGTCCATTTTGGGTCTCAGACCTTACCGCAAGCCATTGACCTGGCGGGTAAGGTCTCACGCGGGTAACCGGGCGGTAATGGTCTATGCCCGTCAAATGCCACTTCACACGCGTAGTTTACCGCGCGCCAGAAAATATTTTCAGACGCGCATAGCGGACGCACGCCAACATTGAAATTACCGCAAGGGCCACACGGTAACCGGGCAGTAACTCCAATTTGGCGCATGAAGGGCACACGTAGGCGCCAACGCGGCTTAGTAAGAGGGCGGAACTTATAAACACAGCCCAACTCAAAGTGCCAGATCTTCATACTCACATGAGCTTAATAACTGCAGAAAGATAACTTGAAAATACTTTCCCCCCTATTTTAAGAGCACTAAACATTGAAGAAGTGATTCAAATAAATGCATATTTCCAGCCATTCAAATTCCAAGGGTCGCGTCCACTATGAGCTTCACCCTTGCTACATTTACAGGAAGGACTTTCAAGGTCACTAGGACTTGGTGTGAATGTCATCGGAACTGAAAGTCACATTTAGAATTGCAGCTGGCTGCAAGCCGGAAACCAGCAGCCCTCGCACTCCAGCTGAACCTCTGCTGCTCTGCCCTCCTGAGCCTAACCCTTCAAAAAAAAAACGAACAAAAGGACAGAGAAAGGAAAGCAGAAATAAATCAAAAGCAGCTTTCTGGGTAAAGCCAACATCTCCAAGGCCAAGCGAAAAAGGAGCAGGGCTCTAATGATATCAATTAGGTTGAATCCTCTGTGACATTTTAGATATATTGTACCCACTGAGTATACTTAAGCGTGTATGTAAAAAGGTTATTAACTGGCTCAGAATATAACAAATGATCACCGAGGAAATTTTTGTGTCTTTCCCAACACTTTCGTCTTACTGAAATAAATTACAGTCTGTGATCGTTTCACGTTGAGAAGCTAATTTCACTTAATTTTTTCAGACTATCCCAGGGAACTGATCATTATATCACCACTTGTACAGTGTGCAACAAAAAAAAGAGTCACTCTTACATTGCTTTGACTAATTGTACTTTAGCGGAGACAGGTGGCTTTCTATTTAAGCTATTTTAAGAACTTCTGATGAGATTTTATACAAGGTTCAGGCCCTCTATAACTTGTCTCTGCTTCAAATAATTATCTAAAATGTCCATGTGGTTTCAGTATAAGCTTTATTTCCTTAATAATTGGACCAAGATGGTTTGCTGAGCCTAAAAGTATTTTGCTCATTGGCATGGTACAAAATCATGAAGGCATGAGAGTATTGATTATAGCATCAGTGCTTAATACTTGATATTTTATTTGTATCCCACATTTCCCCACCTATTTGCAGGCTCAATGTGGCTTACATAATACCGTAGAGGCGATCGCCATTTCCGGTAGTGAAACAAATACAGAGAGTTGTTGTGGATGAATAAGGTTCATGTGTTATAGACACAATGGGGAATCGTAGAGAGGAACAGTTGTGTAGAGTCTATTACGATCTTTGGTTTCGTTGTGTTGCGAGGTTTAGGCACTTAGGTTGGGTAGGTTGGGTATGCCTTTTTGAACAGGTTGGTTTTTAGTGATTTCCGGAAGTTCAGGTGGTCGTACATTGTTTTCATGGCTTTTGGCAGTGTGTTCCACAGTTGTGTGCTTATTTAGGGGAAGCTGGATGCATAGGTTGATTTGTATTTGAGTCCTTTACAGCTTGGGTAGTGGAGGTTTAGGTATGTTCGTGTTGATCTGATTGTGTTTCTTATTGGTAGGTCTATGAATTTCAGTTAGTGCTGTACCAATACACAAAACCATAAGTTGTGGCGGGTTCATCAGTGCTAATAGTTGCCCACTGTAGCTCCTTGTGACTATGGGCAAGTCACTTAACCCTCCATTGCCCCTGGCACAAAATAAGTACCTGAATATATGTAAACCGCTTTGAATGTAGTTGCAAAAACCTCAGAAAGGCAGTATATCAAGTCCCATTAACAGGATTCCATTCACAATCTCAAAAGAGTAGCAACATTCCATGTAGAACCCCAAAGAATAGCAATATTCCGGAATCCCAGCCTATTTGAGATTCTACATGAAATGTTGCTTATTCCACTAGCACATTCCATGTAGAAGACTGGCCTGCAGATCAGCAACACGGCCATGCTGGAGAATGTTGCTATTATTGGATATTCTAGATGGAATGTTGCTGTTGCTACTTGAAGATTCTACATGGAATGTTGCTAGTGAGGAGTAGCCTAGTGGTTAGTGCAGTGGACTTCGATCCTGGGGAACTGAGTTCAATTCCCACTGCAGCTTCTTGTGACTCTGGGAAGTCACTTAACCCTCCATTGCCCCTGGTACAAAATAAGGACCTGAATATGTGTAATCCGCTTTGAATGTAGTTGCAAAAACCTCAGAAAGGCGGTATATCAAGTCCCATTTCCCTTCCCCCCTTTCCCTTATGACATCACAATATCAGAAGTGAGCCAAGTATCGGGCAATCAAGCCATTGTGACATCACTGATGAGGTTGGCTCTTATTGGTGGAATGAGTGGAGAGTAGCCTAGTGGTTAGTGCAGTGGACTTTGATCCTGGGAACTGTATTGGGCAATCAAGCCATTGTGACATCACTGATGAGGTGGCTCTTATTGGTGGAATGTGGAGGAGTAGCCTAGTGGTTAGTGCAGTGGACTTTGATCCTGGGAACTGTATTGGGCAATCAAGCCATTGTGACATCACTGATGAGGTTGGCTCTTATTGGTGGAATGAGTGGAGGAGTTGCCTAGTGGTTAGTGCAGTGGACTTCGATCCTGGGGAACTGAGTTCAATTCCCACTGCAGCTTCTTGTGACTCTGGGAAGTCACTTAACCCTCCATTGCCCCTGGTACAAAATAAGGACCTGAATATGTGTAATCCGCTTTGAATGTAGTTGCAAAAACCTCAGAAAGGCGGTATATCAAGTCCCATATCCATTTCCCTTGTGTATGGTAACATTTGTGGAGCTTCCTATATGTGATACCCATGATAACAACGAAACCGTCTATGCCAACTGTCCTGTTTGTGATGCCAATGTTAAATCATGAAGGAGCGTAACTTGTACAGGGTGGTGGGGTGCGGCTCTGGCCATCTTGTAGCTCAGATAGAATGGACCATGGAGGGTCTTTATCTGCCAGACTATACACCACCAAATGAAAATGTTATGTGCACAAATGTAGTCCTGCTTGGAACACGGATCTTTAAATCATCCAATGTTCTGGAAGGAAAAAGGCCTCATAGAGCTTCTGGATCATAACAATTTAACAGAGCTAACTAGATCCCAACGATCTTCTGTTCATCATTGGCCAGAAAAACCTTCCAGTGGTTGAATGTTAAACACTATCTCCTATTGATTTTATCTTTTTTTTTTTTTGTCTTTTTTTGAAGTTTATTCACACGCTTCTTTAAGAGTCTTCCACAAAAAGCAAAGCAAGACAGAACTGCATATGTGGATCAAGTTAGAATTAGTGCAGCATAAACACTTATCTTTATCCACACTGACTGTTAAAGACACTCCGAGATCTTATACTGGAACATGTTACTTCGCCCCCCTCACCCAAGCCGACGATGACCAGTGTTTCGCACTGCTGCTTCAGGGTCTTGGTGGTGTAGGGGTATTTCCCTGTGATGTTACTTGTGATGGCTTTGGTTCATACAAGCCTAGTGCATCCTGTTACAAACAAGATGGATGCTACTACCTCTGACCTGAATCCTACTGTGGCAGCAAGATCCAGCTTCAGCTTGTGGAAAAACACTGGCAGATTCACTGAAGCCAAGGACATTCTGCAATACATACCCCTTCTCCCAAGTCTATAGGTATGCTTAAACCTTTCATGCAAACAATAAAAACGTGAAACACAGTGTACTTAGCTTCAAAAATGTCTCGCTGGAAATAAAGCCAAGCTGAAAGTTTTTTCCCCTTCCAAAGGACGCCTTCCCCTGAAACCGCCCGACTCCGCGGGTTTCAAACAATTTCCTCAGGGACTAGGGTTAAGGCCATGATCTCATTCTTCATATAAATCCTTAAAAAATGCTGCGTTTTTATTGTTTGCATGAAAGGTTTAAGCATACCTATAGCACTTGGGTGAAGGGGTATGTATTGCGTATATAAAAATACCCTCCCAAAAAAAGTTATATGAGTAACCCGATGAAAGAAGTGCTATACCACTGATTGGCAGCTTTATTGTCTGCACTTACAGTGGGTTATATATCTGAGGGTGCTCAAAAAAATATTAAAAACGTATACTTGCAAACGTGGACACAATAAAATATTTGTACTATATGTCTTTTTAGTAGCTTGAGTCCTGGTTCTTATAATAGCAGTATTGGATAACACCAGTGATAAGGATATATACTTTGATTTCATATTCTGTTGGTGGACTACTGATGCTCATAGCCAGAGCATTTCAAGAAAAAGGCTCAGCATTTACTCTAACTTGCATGAGCAGACCTGGCTCCAGCAGCTAAGGAGACAAATGGAACATGCTAGTGGTAAGTACCGCCTGGTGCAGATGTTATACTCACAAGTTACTCAGTTCCTGATGACTAAGTGGTAGCCTCTCCAGTACTTCTGACAGCTTCATCCTCCAGCACAGAGTAGCTGCTGTATTACCACTGATGCTTACGAGCATGTAACAATTACATCACTGCTTTCAATTGTCTGGGAAATAAAGAAATGCCAGCTTTACAGCTAGATGGATGTCTCCTACCTTTAGTATCTACTCTACTCTTATCTAGAGTTTATGTACTGCTCCCACCACCCACCCACATAGGCCCATTGTACCTGTCATGCAGCTTGTTTTCCTTTTTCCAGCTCTTATATTTATTTTTATTTTTATTTATTGCATTTGTATCCCACATTCCCCCACCTATTGCAGGCTCAATGGGCTTACATAGATTTGTTAACATTGTCATTTCAGGATATCAGATACACTTAGTGTGTAGTAATCAAGGTAGTTATAGAAGGTGGGTGGTGGGGTGGGCTTATAGCTGAATGGTTTACAAATGTGATATTGCCCTTTCTCATAAAATCAAAGTGGTTTACATAATAACGTAAAAATATAAAGGAAGAAAAAAACGCCATAAAATGATAGAAAAGAGCATCCACTGCTAGACCAAACATTCAGCCAAATCATGATCAAGTTTTTTTCTTGTCCTTAGCAATTGAAATTGGGTTATTCTGGACCTACTAAAGGGCTCTTACCTTCCAATCATTAACTTCGTCATAGTATATAACCTTGCAACTGGTTACATAGACATCCTGGGGCCAACCCCTTTACTACCTTGAGACACCAACGACAGCGACAACAATTGAAGGGATTTCATGATAGGGGAAGCATAGTCCCTTACCTTCAATCCCACCAGCAAAGACTTCTTTGTGGCAACCCCCATATACCAGTGATTTCCAAACCTGGTCTAGAGGCACCTCAGCCACTCAAGTTTCAGTATATCCATAATAATATTCATGAGATAGATTTGCATGCAAATCTTCTCATGAATATTCATTGTGGGTATCTTGAGAACCTGACTGGCTGGGGGTGCCTCCAGGATCAGGTTTTGGAACCACTGCCATGTACGGTGTACACGTACATGGAGAGGGTGGTCGAAGCCTGGAATGCCCTCCTGAGGGAGGTGGTAGAGACAAAAATGGTGACAGAATTCAAATGGCGTTGGATGAACACAGAGGATCTCTAATTAGAAAATGGGTGGTATAAAAAAACTTAACTTAAATGGCTGTATGTATGTGTTGAGTGATACTTGGATGGTGAATCTGGCTTTGATGAACTAGGGCTGGTGCTAGGCAGATTTGTACAGTCTGTGTCCCGTATCTTCAAATCCTTGCTCAAAGCCACCTCTTCAATGTCGCCTTCGGCACCTAACCTTTATACCTATTCAGGAAATCTAGACTGCCCCAATTTGATTGCCCCTATTTGACTGACTGTACATTTGTCCTTTAGATTGTAAGCTCCTTGAGCAGGGACTGTCTTTCTATGAAACTGTACAGCGCTGCGTAAACCTAGTAGCGCTTTAGAAATGTAAGTAGTAGTAGTAGTACAGTCAATTACAGTAGGCCAACTGTGCGAGTATCAAGACCTGTGTTACTGTTACTAAATCTTTGCCTGAAATAAGGGCAGAGTAGCTAAATCAATTTGAGCTTCCAATAAGATGAACTGGGTAAGGTAGAAACCTGTGACCCCATCGTCAGGACTGAATCCATCCAAACTTCAAATCTTTTACTTTGTATGACACTCTGTTCAAACTAATCGGAAAGACAGGGCTATGATGTTCAGGGTTCTGACACATTTAAATACCGCTCATGCTCCTGTTGCTACTCTGATACCTGAGACAAACAGATATTCAGCATTTCCAGTTCCACTTGAATCTCCTGTGAAATTGGGCAAATGACCTGGATGCCATCTGCGAAGTGATGGAATCTGAACTCTGCATTCCTTACAATCTCACACAATAGTAGCATAGAAAGTTTTTAAAAAAAAAATATGGGTTAATTTCTGAGCCTTGTAGGACATCTTGGCTTAGTTCCCATGACACCATGTCAGTTCCCAGGCTACTTTTGGAGAGCTCTGATTTAAAATTGATGCCTCACTTCCATACTGCATGTGCTATGATTCCCAGTTAATTGCAATATTGTAACAAGTATGGTGATTGACCATACCAAAGGCTAATTAATAATCCAATAACAATAGCACTGCATTCACTTTATCTGCCCATTAAAGTAAATAATCCAAAACAATAAGCAACACAGTTTCAGTGCTACAAGTATTTCTAAATCGGATTGTTAAGGGTCTAAAATCTTATCTGTATCAAAGAAGTCAGAAGGTTCTTCTAGCACCACCATCCTCTCACTCAACAATTTTCAATTAATGCCGACATGGAACGCATATGAAATGTTTGCCATTACATGAGGGAGTTTTGTTTTGTTGTATACAAATGGTGCTTTTTTCTCTTTCGAAAATGAGCCCCTATCCAGCTTATAATTGAAAAAAGAAAAACGCCTATATTGCGACCCAAACCGGGAGTAGACGTTTATCTCACAAAAACGAATAAAGCGGTATAATCGAAAGCCGAATTTGGACGTTTTCAACTGCACTCCATCGCGGATGCGGACAAAGTTGATGGGGCGTGTCGAAGACGTGGTGAAGGCGGAACTGGGGTGGTTTATCGGGCGATCAGACATGGGCGCCTTTCGCCGATAATGGAAGAAAAATATGCGTTTTTAGCGAGAATTTAGGGCACTTTTCCTGGACCCTGTTTTTCCACGAATAAGGCCCCAAAAAGTGCCCTAAATGACCAAATGACCACTGGAGGGAATCGGGGATGACCTCCCCTGACTCCCCCAGTGGTCACAAACCCCCTCCCACCACAAAATATGCCGTTTCACAACTTTTTATTTTCACCCTCAAATGTCATACCCACCTCCCTGGCAGCAGTATGCAGGTCACTGGAGCAGTTATTACGGGGTGCAGTGGACTTCAGGCAGGTGGACCCAGGCCCATCCCCCCCCCCACCTGTTACACTTGTGCTGGTAATGGGAGCCCTCCAAACCGCCCCCCAAACCCACTGTACCCAAGGTGTGCCCCCTTCACCCCTTAGGGCTATAGTAATGGTGTAGACTTGTGGGCGGTGGGTTTTGAGGGGGATTTGGGGGGCTCAACACCCAAGGGAAGGGTGCTATGCACCTGGGAGCTTTTTACCTTTTTTTTTTGTTTTGTAAAAGTGCCCCCTAGGGTGCCCGTTGGTGTCCTGGCATGTGAGGGGGACCAGTGCACTACGACTCCGGCCCCTCCCACGAACAAATGCCTTGGATTTATTCGTTTTTGAGCTGGGCGCTTCATTTTCCATTATCACTGAAAAACAAAAACACCCAGCTCACAAATTGTTGATAAAAATGGACGTCTATTTTTTTTCGAAAATACGGTTCGGTCCGCCCTTCACGGACCCGTTTCGGGATAAACGACCATGGAGATAGACGTTTTTGTTCAATTATGCCCCTCTTTGTGTCCTAATTTTTATCTTCTAAGAGTCAAATACACTAAGGGATTCTCCCATTTATGGTCGTGGGAAAATATTGCTGAATTTTTAAATAATTTCAAGGGAACTATCCTGCTTATTTTCGAAGGAGATCGCCGGCCATCTTCCGACACAAATCGGGAGATGGCCGGCCATCTCCATAACCCAGCCAGTCCAGTTTTTTAAGAATAAACTCTTGCTGTGAACTTTTTTCTGAGTCCAGTAGAAGTTTGCTTGGCGTCATCCATCTTGTCACTTCGCTGTGTTCTTGCCTTGGATTTAGCCATTTCTTGCATCAAAGAAATGTAAATGATCATGCAACGTGGAGGGGCATAATCGAGCTGTCCCCGACGCTGTGGGGGTTGCAGAATACACCTCCTCTAGATCCTGGTTTATGCCATCCTTACGTTTGCCAGCAGGTGTCACTGCTGAGGTAATGAAAGACACTTCTGTCCACCCAACTCGGAGAAACAGTCAGCCATGATCAGCATACAGTGCATCGAGTACCTCAGCTGACCACTAATCATCCAAGTTCACTAACTGATGATTAAAGAAACTTGAGAAAATTAGGTTCATTATCTTCTCTCTCTTATTTTCCAGGCATTTGACTTCAACTTCAGATTAGATTGGCCAAGTGAAATTGAACTAGGATATGTTGTTTTACTTAATTGGCATGAATTGATGTGAACATATGCTAATGCCAGAAGCCAAAACCTCAAGAAGAAAAGACTGTTTTCACTGTGATTTACAAATTAATCGTTTTGTTAAAAAATTCAAGGTATCTCATATAAATAGACTATACCACCTGCGTCAATTAAAAAAAAAGAGGTATTTAGTAAAATCAGAGGATGTGTAGCCGTGTTAGTCCACTCTTAAGGTTATCAATAGAAATCAAACCAAATAAAACATGGAAAAGAAAATAAGATGATACCTTTTTATTGGACATAACTTAATATGTTTCTTGATTAGCTTTCAAGGTCGCCCTTCTTCCTCAGATCGGAAATAAGCAAATGTGCTAGCTGACAGTGTATATAAGTGAAAACATTCAAGCTAATATGACAGTCTGACAGGGTGGGAGGATGGGGGTGGGTCGGAGGTATGCATGGGGACATCAAAGCATATCATTGATATTCTAACCCACCCCTCACCTATCCACACCCCATCCTGTTAGAATATCAATGATATGCATTTGATGTCCCCATGCATACCTCCGACCACCCCCCATCCTCCCACCCTGTCAGACTGTCATAGTAATGCTTGAATGTTTTCACTTAATATACACTGTCAGCTAGCACATTTGCTTATTTCCGATCTGACGAAGAAGGTGCAACCTTCGAAAGCTAATCAAGAAATGTATTAAGTTATGTCCAGTAAAATAGCAATACTCACTAGTCTCAGCTGCATAGGACATGAGTTATGTTGTCTATGAATTATTTTTAAATTTAATATTTGTTTAATTTTATATTATTAAAAACACAAAAACTACCATTAAAGGTAGCAGGAAATTCTGAAAATTCCAATAGTAGGAAAAACATAAGAACACTGTAAAAAAAACAATCAAGTACCTGACAACAAATATAATGGAGGGTGAAAGACCAAGAAAAATTAAGAAAAACAATTGAAACAGGAAAAACAAGTAAAGCAATTGAATGCATTTCTACTGAATAACAGTCGTGGAGGGGCATAATCGAACGGCGGCGGCCATCTACATGGCCGGTGCTGCAAAGGGTGGTCCCGAACTGTATTGTCGAAAAAGATGGCCGGCCATCTTTCGTTTCGATAATACGGTTGGGCCGGCCAAATGTCAGAGATGGCCGGGTTTGAGATGGCCGGCATCGGATTTCGCCGATAATGGAAACCGAGGCCGGCCATCTCAAACCCGGCCAAATCCAAGGCATTTGGTCGTGGGAGGGGCACAGCATTCGTAGTCCACTGGTCCCCCTGACATGCCAGGACACCAACCGGGCACCCTAGGGGGCACTGCAGTGGACTTCAAAAATAGCTCCCAGGTACATACCTCCCTTACATTGTGTTCTGAGCCCCCCAAATCCCCCCCAAAACCCACTCCCCACAACTGTACACCACTACCATAGCCTTTATGTGTGAAAGGGGCACCTACATGTGGGTACAGTGGGTTTTGGGGGGAGGGGTTGGAGGGCTCCCATTTACCACAAAAGTGTAACAGGTAGGGGGGATGGGCCTTGGTCCACCTGCCTGAAGTGCACTGCACCCACTAAAAACTGCTCCAGGGACCTGCATACTGTTGTCAGGGAGCTGGTATGACATTTCAGGCTGGCATAGAGGCTGGCAAAAAAGTTTTGTTTTGTATTTTGGGTGGGAGGGGGTTGGTGACCACTGGGGGAGTAAGGGAGGTCATCCCCGATTTCCTCCGGTGGTCATTTGGTCAATTGGGGCACTTTTTTGAGGCTTGGTCCTAAAAATAAATGGACCAAGTGAAGCTGGCCAATGCTCGTCCGAGCCAGCCATCTTTTTTTCCATTATCTACTGAACATAGTAACATAGTAGATGACGGCAGAAAAAGACCTGCACGGTCCCATCCAGTCTGCCCCAACGAGATAACTCATATTTGCTGCTTTTTGTGTATACCCTACTTTGATTTGTACCTGTGCTCTGCCCAGCACTATCCCCGCCTCCCAACCACCTGCCCCTCCTCCCAACCACCGGCTCTGGCACAGACCGTATAAGTCTGCCCAGCACTATCCTTGCCTCCCAACCACCAGCCCCGCCTCCCAACCACCAGCCCCCGCCTCCCAACCCGGCTCCGGCACAGACCGTACAAGTCTGTCCAGCACTATCCCCCGCCTCCCAACCACCAGTCCCGCTGCCCACCACTGGCCCTGGCACAGACCGTACAAGTCTGTCCAGCACTATCCCCGCCTCCCAACCACCAGCCCCGCCTCCCGATCCTGACTAAGCTCCTGAGGATCCATTCCTTCGGCACAGGATGCTTTATGCATGTTTGAATTCCGTTACCGTTTTCATTTCCACCACCGGTAACGGAATTCAAACAGCAGCCATGTCTTAACAACGCCCCCGTCCCGCCTTCCATACCCTGCGGAAATGCCCCCTTTAACTTTGGCCGGCTCTGCGACGGAAAGCAGTTGGAGCTGGCCAAAATCAGCTTTCCATTATACCGATATGGCACAAAACGATGTCCTAAATGACCAGATGACCACTGAAGGGAATCAAGGGTGACCCCCCAATACCCGCCCCAGTGGTCACTGACCCCCCACCCCTCCCACTCCAAAAAAATGTGAATAAAAATATGACTTTCCAGCCTCTATGACAGCTGCAGATGTTAAAGTCAGATCTACTAAAGCAGTAATTCAGGTCCCTGGAGTGTGTAGTGGTCAGTGCAGTGCACTATGGAGTGGGAGACCACTATCTCCCTCTACCTGTCACACTTGTGGTGGAAACTGACCCCTTCCTAAATCACCGAACCCCTACTGTACCCACATAAAGGTGCCCCCTTCACTCATAAGGGCTATTGTAGTGGGTTTTTGGAGGGCTCAGGGGACAAGATAAGGCAGCAAAGGTGAGATGTGTACCTGGGAATATTTTTATGAAGTGCACATAAGTGCCCTCTAGGGTGCCCCCATTGATCTCCTGGGATGTTTGGGGGACCAGTCTACTAAAAATGCTGGCTCCTCCTACATACCAATGGCATGAATCTCAATGTTTTGCACTTATTTACTTTTGTTGTTGTTTTTTTTTTTTGAAAATGAACCAAAAAACAAAACATCCAAAGCACAAAACCTTAGTACATACGTACATAAGTACATAAGTAGTGCCATACTGGGAAAGACCAAAGGTCCATCTAGCCCAGCATCCTGTCACCGACAGTGGCCAATCCAGGTCAAGGGCACCTGGCACGCCTCCCCAAATGTAAAACATTCCAGACAAGTTATACCTAAAAATGCGGAATTTTTCCAAGTCCATTTAATAGCGGTCTATGGACTTGTCCTTTAGGAATCTATCTAACCCCTTTTTAACACTCCGTCAAGCTAACCGCCCGTACCACGTTCTCCGGCAACGAATTCCAGAGTCTAATTACACGTTGGGTGAAGAAAAAATTTTCTCCGATTCGTTTTAAATTTACCACACTGTAGCTTCAACTCATGCCCTCTAGTCCTAGTATTTTTGGATAGCGTGAACAGTCGCTTCACATCCACCCGATCCATTCCACTCATTATTTTATACACTTCTATCATATCTCCCCTCAGCCGTCTCTTCTCCAAGCTGAAAAGCCCTAGCCTTCTCAGCCTCTCTTCATAGGAAAGTCGTCCCATCCCCACTATCATTTTCGTCGCCCTTCGCTGTACCTTTTCCAATTCTACTATATCTTTTTTGAGATACGGAGACCAGTACTGAAACACAATACTCCAGGTGCGGTCGCACCATGGAGCGATACAACGGCATTATAACATCCGCACACCTGGACTCCATACCCTTCCTAATAACACCCAACATTCTATTCGCTTTCCTAGCCACAGCAGCACACTGAGCAGAAGGTTTCAGCGTATCATCGACGACGACACCCAGATCCCTTTCTTGATCCGTAACTCCTAACGCGGAACCTTGCAAGACGTAGCTATAATTCGGGTTCCTCTTACCCACATGCATCACTTTGCACTTGTCAACATTGAACTTCATCTGCCACTTGCACGCCCATTCTCCCAGTCTCGCAAGGTCCTCCTGTAATTGTTCACATTCCTCCTGCGACTTGACGACCCTGAATAATTTTGTGTCATCGGCGAATTTAATTACCTCACTAGTTATTCCCATCTCTAGGTCATTTATAAATACATTAAAAAGCAACGGACCCCAGCACAGACCCCTGCGGGACCCCACTAACTACCCTCCTCCACTGAGAATACTGGCCATGCAATCCTACTCTCTGCTTCCTATCTTTCAACCAGTTCTTAATCCATAATAATACCCTACCTCCGATTCCATGACTCTGCAATTTCTTCAGGAGTCTTTCGTGCGGCACTTTGTCAAACGCCTTCTGAAAATCCAGATATACAATATCAACCGGCTCCCCATTGTCCACATGTTTGCTTACCCCCTCAAAAAAATGCATTAGATTGGTGAGGCAAGACTTCCCTTCACTAAATCCGTGCTGACTTTGTCTCATCAGTCCATGTTTTTGTATATGCTCTGCAATTTTATTCTTAATAATAGCCTCCACCATCTTGCCCGGCACCGACGTCAGACTCACTGGTCTATAATTCCCGGATCTCCTCTGGAACCCTTCTTAAAAATCGGAGTAACATTGGCTACCCTCCAGTCTTCCGGTACTACACTCGATTTTAGGGACAGATTGCATATTTCTAACAGTAGCTCCGCAAGTTCATTTTTTAGTTCTATTAATACTCTGGGATGAATACCATCAGGTCCCGGTGATTTACTACTCTTCAGCTTGCTGAACTGACCCATTACATCCTCCAAGGTTACAGAGAATTTGTTTAGTTTCTCCGACTCCCCCGCTTCAAATATTCTTTCCGGCACCGGTGTCCCCCCCAAATCCTCCTCGGTGAAGACCGAAGCAAAGAATTCATTTAATTTCTCCGCTACGGCTTTGTCCCTCCTTGATCGCCCCTTAACACCATTTTCGTCCAGCGGCCCAACCGACTCTTTGGCCGGTTTCCCTGCTTTTAATGTATCTAAAAAAAGTTTTACTATGTATTTTTGCTTCAACGCTAATTTCTTCTCAAAGTCCTTTTTGCCCTCCTTATCTCCTTATTTTCGAAAAAGACCTTCTTTCCTATTTGGAAATCACCAATTATCAACACTCATTGGAGTTCATTGGAATTACGCATTCTTCTTACTAGACGTATTCTATAAAGAGATGTGCATAAATTCTCACCCACACAGCTAAAAATGGGGCATGGTCAAGGGGGGAATGTGGGAATGTCGGGGCCATCAGATTGTACGCACATGGTTACTGAATTTAGGTGCAGGCATCTACAACAGCTTTTCACTGGCTTAAATCTAAGTGCATACACCTGGCCTAAGCATACTTTATAAACTGAATATACATGTGGCTTATAGAATACGCCTAGGTGTGTCCATTGGACGTGCCTAGATTTTAGGTGTCCTATATAGAATTGGGTCCTATGCCTTATAGAACAGCGCACAGACAAATACATGCACAAATCCTAATTGTGCCAATTAACTTCAGTAATTGGTTGATAGCATCCAATTGTTGGTACTTAAGATCTTGTTAATTAATTTGCATGTGTGCATCTGGGTACCACGTACGCAATCTAGGGATTAATGTGCCTACTTTATGCCATTGTTTAACATCAGGTAAGTGTATGCTTGAACTTTTAGTCACTTGGTAAGCCGATACTTGAACTCAGTGCACACAAGTGCCTTGATCTGACCATCAACCGGGTATGTGCAAGCTGAAAAGCATACATGTCTATTGCCAGTTAGGTGCTCCATTGAAAATTTATCCCGTTATGACTAGCAGTATATTCGGAGACTAGGAAAAAGTACTAAAAGTAATTTAAAATAAAAAATTCTCCAAACCTCTAAAAGTTTTTTTTTAATTTATTGAATTTTCAAATATTTATCTCAACAATATCAGAGTAATCAGAAAACACTGAAAAATAAAGATTCACTTAAACATTATAGGAAAATACATATCCATCTTTCGTCACTAATCAAGAAATCAAGAACCCAAGATATAAGAAATAATAATTCTAAAAGAACAAAATAATTATACAGGTAGATGCTCCCTGAATTATTGTCTCTAGCCTGCCAGTCCTTCAAGAATTAGTCATGACATTCAGTTCCTCCTTAGCTTCTAGAAATTCAATTAGCTGCTTTGGGTCAAAAATTGAAATTGTTTACTTCATACAATATAAAACACAAGCAAGGAAAACGTACTACAAAATTGGCTCCTAAGGCTAACAATCTAGGCCGCAAGGCCAGGAAAGCCTTATGCCTCATCTGTGTTTCTCTTGAGAGATCAGGAAATTACGCACTTTTGAACAAAAAAAAGCGTCTCCAAATGTCTAAAGGAAAATTTCAAAACTGCATTTCGATCAGGTTCCAAGGCAAAAGTAACCAACATAGTTGTTCTCTGTGTAATCACATCCAAAGAGGTTTCCAAAAAGGAGGGAGATTCATATTGTCCACATCTCGCTTATGAGAAGTATCTTCTGTAGATCTTCCTGAACTCCAAATATATTGGGCTCGTATAATAGGAGGTAATGAGTTTCCAGCCATCCCCAGGACCTCAATTAATATTTCTTACCACGTCTATAGAAGAAATCAAAGGTGACCATTGGAAGTTGAGAATCTCAAATTAAGTCTTCTAACCTGGTTCTGCAGGTATTCTAAACGTCGACGTAAAACGTTCTTATCCTTGATTCTCCAAGGTTTGTATTCTGGTTTCCAAACATTCAATCTTTGAGGACTGCTCAGCAGTTACCTGCACTTGAATCAAGACCATATCAGAATAGTCTTAATATCTTTAGAATTCCCACTTATCACAGTCATTAAAGAGGAATAGATGCCATAAGTAAGATCCCAAAGTGACTCTAATGTCACTATGGCTCGTTTAATTATCCTTCGAGATGGTAAAGGGGAGGGAGACTGACTTTCCGTCTGAAAGAGAGTGCTCACAATTCCAGGGGGTAATATCTTCAAGGCAGAATCGATAATAGCCTGTCGCTCAGAATCTAAAGTCTCATTAGCTGACAATACCTTCCCTCCTTGAACGCCTGGTTCCAAAGCGTTGGCTTCCCATGCAGCAAGAGTATCGGCAGCGCTCTCTCTCCCTGGCTGTGATGGGGCTGGGTGCTCAACAGGACTCAAGGATGCCCTGTTCACGCTACTAACTGATGCCAAAGCGTCAGTTCGGGCAGAAGGAGACAAAGTCTTCAGAGTGACCACAGAAGCTCCAAAAGCGTCCAGCGTTGTCTACCTCATCGCTGGAACCGTGTTAGGGGTCGAAGGAAACTCCCTAACCTTCCCCCTCCACTTGTCCATCGAACACCATGGGCTGGGAGACACTCCAAGGTGAACAAGCTGGAACTGTCAAAGGAGCGACTGCAGGTGTGTCTGCCTAGATCGCCACCTTGGATTCTCCCCTCCCTGTAAAAGTTTTAAAACAACTTAGTAGACATGGAGGGGCATTTTCGATATGACATCTAAATTCAACTTTGTACGTTTTGCTGAAAAAGTCCTAAAATCAAGTAGTGAAAATGACCATTTTCAAACCAGGAAAACGTCTATCTTCTTTATGGAAAAATGACCATTTCCTAGATGTTGTTGTGCTTAGTATGTCTATCTTTTTGCACTATTAAAAAAAAAAGTCCAAGTGAAAAATGCACAAAATCAAGTCATTGGGACATAGGGGGAGCCAACTTTCCTAGTAGACTGGCCATACAGGCATCTCAGCAGAGCAGTGGTGCACCCTAGGGGGTGCTGCAGTGGACTTCACATAAAAGGTCCCTAGGTACAATTCTCACCATTACCACCTTATATTTATTTATTTATTACATTTGTACCCCGCGCTTTCCCACTAAAAGGATTACAGAATATTGATAAAGACAATAAAGTTAAGTATAGCAGAATAATAAAAGAGAATAGGTAGGTAGAGTAGGGAGTAGGAGAGGAGTGAGCAAGGGTAGGTGAACATTGGAAGAGGGTGGAGGAGGCGGGAGGGGGATGGGTTACAGGATGAACAAGGGAATTTTGGTGGGAGAAATAGTCTAGGTCATTGTCGTTGTCTCCTGGATATGTGTTGTCTATCACTTTATTATGACCTAATCACCTTTTATCAAAATCAATACTAAATATTATTACAAACACATTGCTTTATTCAAATCAAACATAATCACTGGTTAGTATTTAACAAACTACTTATACATTGACTGTGTTCTAATCTACCCCCCCTGATACTCAATGTAGTTCTTCAAATTTTCATGACCTATTAAAAAAATGCATCGTTACAAAAATCAGATGACTTATCTTATCTTCATTCCAAACGACGAAATGTTAAATGTTCCATCATGAAGTTCATTAATGAGTATCAATCACTAGTCGTTGATAAACAGAAAAAAGAATCCAAAATAGAAGTTCAAAACATCTTCGGGGTGGGTCAATCTTCTACTGAAGCAAATGACTCCACTCAAACCGGATCCTTATATCAAATTTCCTTCACAGCGATTTCAGTTTCAATCCACATTCATACATATATCCACAGATCTCAACACAGGCCGTGTTTCATTATAACTTCTTCAGGAGATCCTACATACAGATATACAACATCACTAAACACATCATCAACCTCAAACAACCATAAAAATAACATTTTCTTAAAGCCCTTACCAGCCACATCAGAGCACTGGGCTCACAACAGGAAATCCCTTCTGATAGCGTGAAACGTCACGATTAGATTGAATGATCTAACTTATGTAAACTACTGCTCTTATACTGACATCAATAATGCCCAATCAACCTCCTTATTAAGGCCATGTGGGTGCACAGCAATGTGTTTGTAATAATATTTAGTATTGATTTGATAAAAGGTGATTAGGTCATAATAAAGTGATAGATGACTAGATTGACCAATAATTAAGAAATTTAACCCGTGTTAGCATATTAACTGGATACAGTGGTGGAAATAAGTATTTGATCCCTTGCTGATTTTGTAAGTTTGCCCACTGACAAAGACATGAGCAGCCCATAATTGAAGGGTAGGTTATTGGTAACAGTGAGAGATAGCACATCACAAATTAAATCCGGAAAATCACATTGTGGAAAGTATATGAATTTATTTGCATTCTGCAGAGGGAAATAAGTATTTGATCCCCCACCAACCAGTAAGAGATCTGGCCCCTACAGACCAGGTAGATGCTCCAAATCAACTCGTTACCTGCATGACAGACAGCTGTCGGCAATGGTCACCTGTATGAAAGACACCTGTCCACAGACTCAGTGAATCAGTCAGACTCTAACCTCTACAAAATGGCCAAGAGCAAGGAGCTGTCTAAGGATGTCAGGGACAAGATCATACACCTGCACAAGGCTGGAATGGGCTACAAAACCATCAGTAAGACGCTGGGCGAGAAGGAGACAACTGTTGGTGCCATAGTAAGAAAATGGAAAGAAGTACAAAATGACTGTCAATCGACAAAGATCTGGGGCTCCACGCAAATCTCACCTCGTGGGGTATCCTTGATCATGAGGAAGGTTAGAAATCAGCCTACAACTACAAGGGGTGAACTTGTCAATGATCTCAAGGCAGCTGGGACCACTATCACCACGAAAACCATTGGTAACACATTACGACATAACGGATTGCAATCCTGCAGTGCCCGCAAGGTCCCCCTGCTCCGGAAGGCACATGTGACGGCCCGTCTGAAGTTTGCCAGTGAACACCTGGATGATGCCGAGAGTGATTGGGAGAAGGTGCTGTGGTCAGATGAGACAAAAATTGAGCTCTTTGCATGAACTCAACTCGCCGTGTTTGGAGGAAGAGAAATGCTGCCTATGACCCAAAGAACACCGTCCCCACTGTCAAGCATGGAGGTGGAAATGTTATGTTTTGGGGGTGTTTCTCTGCTAAGGGCACAGGACTACTTCACCGCATCAATGGGAGAATGGATGGGGCCATGTACCGTACAATTCTGAGTGACAACCTCCTTCCCTCCGCCAGGGCCTTAAAAATGGGTCGTGGCTGGGTCTTCCAGCACGACAATGACCCAAAACATACAGCCAAGGCAGACAAAGGAGTGGCTCAGGAAGAAGCACATTAGGGTCATGGAGTGGCCTAGCCAGTCACCAGACCTTAATCCCATTGAAAACTTATGGAGGGAGCTGAAGATGCGAGTTGCCAAGCGACAGCCCAGAACTCTTAATGATTTAGAGATGATCTGCAAAGAGGAGTGGACCAAAATTCCTCCTGACATGTGTGCAAACCTCATCATCAACTACAGAAGACGTCTGACCGCTGTGCTTGCCAACAAGGGTTTTGCCACCAAGTATTAGGTCTTGTTTGCCAGAGGGATTAAATACTTATTTCCCTCTGCAGAATGCAAATAAATTCATATACTTCCACAATGTGATTTTCCGGATTTAATTGTGATGTGCTATCTCTCACTGTTACCAATAACCTACCCTTCAATTATGGCTGCTCATGTCTTTGTCAGTGGGCAAACTTACAAAATCAGCAAGGGATCAAATACTTATTTCCACCACTGTATGTGTTGGGTAGTAGGGTTCATAGGATTAGTTTGGGTCATTAGGATAAGCTTGTTTGAACAGATGAGTTTTTAGTGATTTCCAGAAGGGTAGATAGTCACTGATTGATCTAATAGGTCTAGGGAGAGCATTCCAGAGTTGGCTGCCTAAGAAGGAGAAATTGGATCCATAATAGGTTTTATATCTGAGACCTTTGCAATTAGGGTAATGTAGGTTGAGGTAAGTACGTGAAGTTTCAGACCTGTTTCTGGTGGGAAGGTCAATCAGATTAAGCATACAGCTCGGAGATTCACCGTGGATAATCTTGTGGATTAATGTATGGACCTTGAAGTTGATACGTTCTCTGATAGAGAGCCAATGAATGTATGGTGAGCCCTTCAAATCCCACAAAAAAAACTGCTGTACCCAACTATACACTACTACAGTAGCCCTTATGGCTACAGGAGTCACCTATATGTGGCTACTGTAGTTTTTTGGGGGGTGGGTGGGGGAGGGAGGCTACACTTTCCACCACAAGTGTAATAGATAGAGTGGATTATGGGCCTGGGTCCCCTTCTCTACAGTGCATTGCATCAATCACTAGGCTACTCCAGGGACCTGCTTGCTGCTCTAATAGGGACTGGCCATAACATCTTAAGCTGTCACAGAGGCTGGAAATCTTGACTGCCCCAACTTGACATTTCGCCCATTAGATTGTAAGCTCCTTGGAGCAGGGACTGTCCTTTTGTTAATCTGTACAGCGCTGAGTAACCCTAGTAGCGCTCTAGAAATGTTAAGTAGTAGTAGTAGTAGTAAGGGGTAGTCGTTCCTTTTTTTCTGCAGTGGTCATCTGATCATTTAAGGTACTTTTTTGTGGCTTATACGATAATAAAACGGTCTAGAACAAAATGTCCAACTTATAGCCCTGGATTTTTTTGTTTTGTTCCATTATGGCAGAAAAAAAGTCCAAGTATTAGGAATGCCCAGATACCGCCCTTAACACACCCCTGGCATGCCCCCTTGTGATTGAAAACGCACTTCTGACGGACTTCATAGAAAAACGTATAAAGTTAGGTTTTGAAAATAGCAACTTGGACGGTTTTTGTGAGAAAATCATCCAAATGCAGATTTATGCCATTTTTTGGGATTTTTCTCTTTTGAAAATGAGCCCCTAAGCAATTCATGTTCAGGTGAAAATGGGAGTAGCTTTTCATAGGAATTAAGACTGTGCTCTAAAAATGGGGGAGAGTGGGGCAAAGGTCGGGCTTTGTTAATGCCAGAGAAGATTTGTAACAATTAAGCTGCGTAAACCAGTGCCCCTAAGGTTAAACTGGCATGCATTAATAATTTATTTATTGCATTTGTATCCCACATTTTCCCCAGCTATTTGCAGGCTCAATGTGGCTTACAGAGTTTTGTTATGACATAGTCATTCCAGGATATCAGATACAATAGGTAATGTCCAAAGAATAAGTAAGGAGCGAGAAGGAAGGAGTTAGGTAGGTTAGTATAGAAGGTGGGCTTTTATAACTGGGAGGGTTGGTGCGGTAGTTTTGTATGGCTATGGGTTCTCTTTGTAGGCCTTGTTGAAGAAACGTGTCTTCAGAGATTTGCGAAAGTTAGTTATTTCGTCAATGGTTCTCAGGGCTGTCGGTAATGCATTCCACAACTGCGTGCTCGTGTAAGAAGGTAGTGGCATGTGTCAGCTTGTATTTTAGTCCTTTACAGCTGGGGAAGTGCAGATTGAGAAATTTGCGGGATGATAATAAAGATTGCTCTCGCCTTCTAGGGGAAACGTAGCCCTCTTTTAATTAACTTACCTTTTTCATCATGTCTGCTGCAAAGCTCTCATCCCCTTTCGCTTTCATGTGGAACGTACATGTGTGCTGTAGGCTCTGAGCAGTTTTATCTCAGATAGATGGTGTTTTGATAGGATCCATGTGTTTTGAGTCTCAAAAATATCAAGCAACAAGCTTGAAGCAACCTGGGGCATACAATGGGAAGAATAAGCATTATCTTTCATGTAAACTGCTTTTAAATTCTTCTTTCATGAAGGATGAAATTGAGATTCTGTTTTCTCATACACACATGCGGTGTGTGACTGCTTTCATGTATGTGTCGGAAGGGCTATTCAGAAAACAGTAGAGTGAGAAATCCACTGTAGAATATTTAGAAGGGTTTGCAAATTTTTAAAGCCTGTATATTGAAATGATTATGCAAGCTTTAATCTTATCTCATTTAAATTGTGTGAATGTTGGTATTGATGGGTTTTCCCTGACAGGCAGATCCCTAGGTTACAAGTTTTGCAAAATGTTGCGGTGAAGTTAATTTGGGAAGGGAGTTATACAAATCATGTTACTCCGTATCACATCAAAACTCATTGGTTGCCTGCAAAAGCCAGAACTGAATTTAATGTTCTATTATTAATTTTTTTTTAATTTTGCATGAAATGGCTCCAGCATATTTATACACAGAATAAATTACCCATACTCAAGATCTGAAAATCAAAATATAGTTCACTTACCTAGGATCCAAACAGTGGAACTCCTCACCACCCAAAATAAGAAATATACAGGAATGTACTAGATTCCACAAAATCCTCAAATCGTTGCTATTCAAACAAACCCTCACAAAGAGTGAACATATCACAAACAATTAATTATTACCTGAATTGGTTATTACTCTATTTACCATTAACTTTCTCTTTGCTTCATGTACAATTTCTTATTCATAATAGATTTTCTAAATGTTAAACACCCATAGCTATCCCACTATGTTTATGATATTATTTTGTAAAATTGGATTCTTACAACAAATTACTTTCTTATGCATTATTCTATGTTATGTATCCTATACTGTTTATTGTAAGCCACCTTGAACAATTTGCAATTTCAATATCAAAGATTTGATAGCGCTAAACCTCTTCGATTGAAACTACACTGGCTTCCTATCAGGGACCGCATTACTTTCAAAATTTGCTCTCTGGTCCACAAGATGATACCTTTTTGATTGGACATAACGTAATACATTTCTTGATTAGCTTTCGAAGGTTACCCTTCTTCGTCAGATCGGAAATAAGCAAATGTGTTAGCAGATAGTATGTCCCCATGCATACCCCCACCCTCTCACTCTGTCAGACTGTCAAAGTAATGCTTTGATGTTTCTCTCATATATACTATCTGCTAACATATTTTGCTTATTTCCCTCCTCTCCCCGTATGTTCCCACCCGTAACCTCCGCTCTCAGGACAAATCACTCCTATCTGTACCCTTCTCCACCACCGCTAACTCCAGACTCCGCCCCTTCTGCCTCGCATCACCTTATGCCTGGAACAGACTTCCCGAGCCCATACGCCATGCGCCCTCCCTGCCCATTTTCAAGTCCTTACTCAAAGCCCATCTCTTCTCCCTTGCTTTTGGCGCCTAACCACCTTCCCCATTCATGATACCTACACTGACTACATAGTTCGTAACCTTTAGATTGTAAGCTCTCCTGAGCAGGGACTGTCCTTCCCCATGTTTAAATTTGTACAGCGCTGCGTAACCCTGGCAGCGCTATAGAATTGCTAAGAAGTAGTAGTAGTAGTAACCTTCGAAAGCTAATCAAGAAATGTATTAAGTTATGTCCAATAAAAAAGGTATCATCTTATTTTCTTTTCCATGTTTATTTGTTTGATTTCTATTGATAACCTTTAAGAGTGGACTAACACGCTACCACACCTCTCTACTGGTCCACAAGATAATCTACAGTGAAGTCCCAGGTTATATGGTTGATTAATAGATCTTCCAGCCAGAAACAGAATCAGTTCATCACGTACTTATCTGAACCTTCACTATCCAAGCTGCATTGGACTCAGATACAAATCAACCTATGCATCCAATTTTTCTTACTTAAGTACGCAAATGTGGAATGCATTACCAAAGAGTGTGAACACGACGCACGACCATCAAAACTTCAAGCGAAGTTTAAAGACCTATCTGTTTTGCAAGGCCTACCCTATTGATTCTACTCAAATGCCTCAACTCTACAATGCATCTATACATACATTGCAATGGACATTTTATTTCTTATTTCCTTGTCCCTTATTGTACCCATTTACACCTACCTTACTTGACCCTTTTTCTAATTGTAATTGTTTAATACCTACCGTACTTGGTGTTCACCATTACGGTATTTTGTAAGCCACATTGAGCCTGCTAAAATGTGGGAAAATGTGGGATACAAATGTTACAAATAAATAAATAATACTCTAGCACTATCTGAAACTTGGTTGGGGAAGATATAAACAGGATGGAATCAGTCCAGAGGGTGGCTACTACTACAAAATTAGTAAGCAGTTTCTGTCATAAAACACATCAGGACAGGCTTATAAACCTCAATATGTAAATGCTGGCAGAGAGGTGGGAGAGAGGGGATAAGTGGTGTTAATGTACAGGAGGCGAGTCTTTTTCAAATGAAGGAAAACTCTGGAATGAGAGGGAATAGGATGAAGTTAAGAGGAAATAGGCTTAGGAGGAATCTAACACAATACTCTTTCACAGAAAGGGTGGTGGATGCGTGGAATGGCCTCTCGGTGGAGCTTGTGGAGACAAGGACTGTGTCAGAATTTTAAAAAGTGTGGGACAGGCATATGGGATGCCTTAGGAAAATGAAGAGTTAGTGGTTACTGAGGATGGACAGACTGGATAGGCCATTTGGCTCTTATCTGCCGTCATGTTCTATGTTTCTATGTAGATGGGGACATGAGGGGTAGTACAGAAAAAACAGAAATGTAATGACACAGACTGGGATATTTCAGATTTTTAAATGACATTTTGGGTTAGAAACAGACATGGGAAATATGTATTTTCCCCATGCTATTTCTACTACTACTACTACTACTACTACTACTACCACTTAACATTTCTAAAGCGCTACTAGGGTTACGCAGCGCTGTACAATTTAACATGGAAGGACAGTCCCTGCTCCAAGGAGCTTACAATCTAAAAGACAGGTGAATGCACATTCTTATTGTTCTTCCCCGAAGAAAAACCTGCAAAATTGGCTTACTGCAAGTAAGTGTGGTACTTTGTCAAACTATCAAAGTTATTCTGTGAATGTTTCATAATCATTCTCAATAAATTTCATTTTCTCTAATTATTTATATTACATTTGTATCCCACATTTTCCCACCTATTGCAGGCTCAATGTGGCTTACATAGTACCGTAAAGGCGTTCGCCAAGTCCCAGTAGAGAAACAAATGCATGGTGATGTTGTGGTCGATTAAGGTTCAGGCACAATGGGGATCGAAGAGAGGAGAGGTTATATAGTGTCCATTATGAACCTTGGTTTTGCTGTGTTGCAGAGTGTAGGCATTTATGTTGGGTCGGTAGGGTATGCCTTTTTGACAAGGTTGGTTTTAATAATTTCCTGAAGTTTAGATGGCCGCAGGTTGTTTTCACAGCTTTGGCAGTGAGTTCCATAGTTGTGTGCTTATATAGGAGAAGCTGGATGCATAGGTTGCTTTGTATTTGAGTCCTTTGCAGTTTGGGTAGTGGAGGTTTAGGTATGCTCGTGATGATCTGGTTGTGTTTCTGGTTGGTAGATCAATGAGGTCCAGTGTGTTTCTTCTATCAAAAAAGGTGCCGGTACTCAAATGCCAGGCCACTCTTCAGGGATGAGATGATCACTGAGGGACTCACCCCACAATAGCCAGGTCCCCTGCAACCAGTCACAGAATCTATGACAAAGCATAATCGGTGTGTAGAGCCTGAGCTCTTTCATTAAAACTTGAGGACCATAGACAAATTTCAGCACACAATGGAAAAGGGTGCCGGTACTCAGTACCCCCAAGTACCCCCTCAAAAAAAGCCCTGATGAGGTCTATCATGTAGCCTGGACTTTGCCGTAGATAATTTTGTGGACCAGAGTACAGATTTTGAAGGTACTACGTTCTTTGATTGGAAGCCAATGCAGTTTTTCTCGAAGGGGTTGGCACTTTCGAATCGTGTTTTACCAAATATCAGCCTGGTTGCTGTGTTTTGAGCGGTCTGGAGTTTCTTTGTGAGTTGTTCTTTACATCCGGCATAGATTCCGTTGCAATAGTCTGCATGGCTTAGTACCATTGATTGTATTAGGTTACGGAATATTTCCCTCAGGAAGAAATAAATAAATGAGTGAAAAGGTCAGTACATTTCATTAGTTGACTTCAGCTGACGTAGATATACAATCAATTTGTAATTAGTACAACAGAAAATCTGAGTAGATTGCTTTGTTTGACTATTATTCGGGGGATGTTAATGGCATTAAGGTTTCAGGGGCTGAATCCTCCCCCATTTCAAGTCATTTCCTCCAAATGTGGCATTTGTTTCTTCCTCCCTCTTTTCTATTTTGTCTCATCCTTCTTTTCCATCTCATTTTAGAGATTCTAAATAAAAATAGAGGTGTTAAAGGGACAAGCATTAAGAGTGTGAAGAGATCAAGAGAAGGGAAGGGTAAGAGCAAGAGATTTAAAAAAATGGGAGGAAAGAGGGCAAAAGGAGAGAACAAGATGCAGGAAGAAGAGGGGGAGAACAAGAGAAAGAGGGGAGAAGTGAGCAAAGATGATCAAGATAACTACAAGGAACAGAGGACAACAATGGTAGGGATGGTTAAGAAGGGGTGGGAGAAGAGGGAGAGAAAAGTGAGGAGGGAAAGAGGGGTGAGAAAGGGTAGAGAAAACAAAAGCTTCAGGAGAACAAGACAGAGAGGAGGGTGAGAAATTGGTTACTAATTAGAGATGCAATGTAAGGGCTAAGAGAGGACCCACCTTGAGGAAGAGAGAGAGAGAGAGAGAGAGAGAGAGAAGACCATGGATAGGGGAGATGACTGAGGATATGGGGATAGGGAAGGATGATGGAAAGGGAATGAGGATAGAAAGGGTAAGAAAGGAAAGGGGGAGGGGTTTGATAGCGAAACGCAGACTGTGTAGAGTCTGGGGCGCTCTAGCAATGTTGATGGATTGAGTACATATCTGTTCAGAACTCTGCTGCACGTCTCATATTCCGCCAGAACCGATATACTCATATCACCCCTCTCCTCAGGTCACTTCACTGGCTTCCAATCAGATACTGCATTCAATTCAAGCTTCTCCTTCTTACCTACAAATGCACTCAGTCTGCTGCCCCTCACTATCTTTCTACCCTCATCTCCCCTTACGTTCCCGCCCGTAACCTCCGTTCACAGGATAAATCCCTCCTCTCAGTACCCTTCTCCACCACCGCCAACTCCAGGCTCCGCTCATTCTGCCTCGCCTCACCCTATGCTTGGAACAACCTTCCTGAGCCCTTACGCCAAGCCCCCTCCCTGCCCGTCTTCAAGTCTTTGCTTAAAGCCCACCTCTTCAATGCTGCATTCGGCACCTAACCCTTACCGTTCAGTGAATCCAGACTGCCCCAATTTGACTGCCCCTATCGGACCGACCGTTCACTTGTCTATTAGATTGTAAGCTCTTTGAGCAGGGACTGTCTCTCTTTGTTAAATTGTACAGCACTGCGTAACCCTAGTAGCGCTCTAGAAATGTTAAGTAGTAGTAGTAAGTTTGAGAACCTGTTGAACTGTTTATGCTATTCTGCCAAGAAACCGTTGAGTGACGGAACCTTTTGAATAATCTGCATTATAAGAAATAACATGTGGAGTGATCATTTGGGTATACAAAGACTTTCACGGATGAACTTATTTGGTTGCTGCAGAACTTGATTTGAGAGTTAAAACACAGACTGGAAATGATAAAAGATATGTTAGAATTAATGGGCTTGGAGGATAGTTATTGAATATTTGTATTGGTTAGTGTTCTCAATGAGTGAAGTAGTATGCATGTAGGGTGAATGAGTACGTATGTGGGATATTTGATACTTTGAGGAAATACAGAGGCTACATTTTGTATTATGAATAAAGAACATTGAGTATAACTGTCTGAGATTTGCATATTAATAATATAAAAGTACGTAGATTTAGGCGCATTGGGCCATATTATATAACTAGGTGCGCAAATTTTGGAACGCCCACAAAATGCCCATTTCCCTGCCCATAACCATGCACCTTTTTGCCTGAATGCATTAGAAGTTTGACACACATCATTACAGATTTTATTTGGTGACAATTAGTGCTCATTATTGCTTGTTAAGTGCTGTTATCGGTGCTGAATATTATCATCATAGCTAAGAGCTTTGGTTCAAGGCCTGAGACTTTGGTTCGGGATCTAAAATGAGAAAAAACTTTACAGGCCCATGACTTTAACCTGAACTTCAGTGTGACTGATCTGTTGTGCAACATGGTGGTCACAGATGTTTTAGTGAAAAACAGAACGAGATAACTCCTCAGGAAGATGACATGTAGTCTTCCAGGAACAACTAGTCTATTATTAAGCTTTTCCAGTAAATACTAATCAACTCACTACCATAACCAATCAGTGTTAACCATTATATTAGACTATCCAATAAATGGGATTATTGTCAGATTGCCTATGTATGACCTGTTATGTTAATGAGCGTATATAAGTGATTGTACTTCCTACTTCAATAGAGAGAGAGACAGTCACAGCCAGTACCTTTGTGCAAGCAGGGCTGCTCTCTCATGAGAAACCAATCAATTGTATCTGCATTGGCAAGTAATCCGATTGCTTTCTCATAAGTAGTCTTGAGTCTTTTATAGCTGCAAATTGGCTTTAGCTGGTAATTTGGGGTGAGGGTGAAGGAGACCCTAAAATAAAACATTAGAGACTCAGACACAGAGAACAGCTATGTGTAGCTGTGGTACTGTACTCCCATAAGCAATTAATTGTACATATACTTGGAAAATAATACATAAAAGTATTTGATTGCTGATATATTCTTTGGAGTCTCAGATATAGCAGTACTTTTGTATAGCAATGTTCTGTACTCCCAGTGAGATATCACTGATCTGCTAATTGTACAAATACTTGATAAGAAATAAGGTATCTATCTTGGTGACTAAAATTATACTTCCTTTAAAATTTTCTTTATCAGAGAAAAGAGATGTAAGTTTAACTGACATTTTGGAAAATTCAGAAGTTATAGATAGAGTTATATTATTAGTGACTTTTGCCTTTGATTTAGATAGGAACAATGTTTTGAAATTGTATTTCCGATACATGGTTGATAGTTTTTTGGGTTCAAAGATGCATATATTTCCTGACACATCAAGGGAATCGCAGACTGGGAGGTGTGAGGTCTTGGCTTTTAAGCCAGGAATCATTGCCCCAGGTGGGACCTTCCTAGCACGATTCCCTTGTAAGTGTTTTATTTTCCTTATTACTTATTTGTTTGAACCTAAGAAATTATAAGAGTTTGTGGAAACAGATGAAGAATCCTCTGCAGCAACTTCCTTCAGTTACCACTGTACCGGCTGCAATAACCGATTAACCTTCCTCCCTCAGAAAACGTGAAGTGTAAGATTAACCATTTTGAGTTTTTCTTATTTTCTTTAAGATTGTTTTCCTGATCTTGGATCTTCCAATTGTGGACAATTATGTAAATATATATTGTTGAGAGAAAATGTTGTCCTTTTTATATTAATTTCTGTATTTCCTTACATTTATGTGATAAATGTGAATGTAATTAAGTAAAATGATAAATAAAATAATAATAAAAAAAAGAAATAAGGTATCTAATAAAACTGATGCAGCCTCGGGTGATTTATTTCTTTCTAAGTATTGGTGGGTGAACCACCATATTGGGAGGGATAAATTGACCCTAAAATAATACAGTGCTCATTAGCTTGTCAAGCCTGTTAACTTACATACATTGTTAGAGACACGGATCTCTAGGTGCGGAATATAGAATCCGGGGTATGCGCTAACCATGAATATTCAGCTGAAATAACCGTCTGTCTCTCGCTGAATATTAGTGGTTAGCTGGCTAAACGCTATTTGACCAGACAGGAGCTGATTCTGTCTGGTTAAATAGAGCTGAATATTGGTGGGGCAAGTTTCTTTGCTACAGAAGCTGGAACTCCTTTTCCCATAGAAATCCAATTTGGGGGAGTTTATTTCTATGGGCCCCTAGCCCGATTTGGCCCATTTTTTAACTCAGTCCAGCTCATGTTCAGCCCACAGGAGGCAGGCTGGATAAGTGCCACGATCGGCGCTGAGCTGGTTGTAAAATTATTTTTATTTCTTTTTTGTTACATTTGTACCCTGCACTTTCCCACTCATGGCAGGCTCAATGTGGCTTACATGGGGCAATGGAGGGTTAAGTGACTTGCCCAGAGTCACAAGGAGCTGCCTGTGCCAGAAGTGGGAATTGAACTCAGTTCCCCAGGACCAAAGTCCACCACCCTAACCACTAGGCCACTCCTCCACTGTTGCTACTATTTGAGATTCTACATGGAATGTTGCTATTCCACTAGCAACATTCCATGTAGAAGTCGGCCTTTACAGATCACCAATGTGGCTGCGCAGGCTTCTGCTTCTGTGAGTCTGACGTCCTGCACGTACGTGCAGGACGTCAGACTCACAGAAACAGAAGCCTGCGCAGCCTTCTACATGGAATGTTGCTAGTGGAATACCAACATTCCATGTAGAATCTCCAATAGTAGCAACATTCCATGTAGAATCTCCAATAGTATCTATTTTATTTTTGTTACATTTGTACCCCGCGCTTTCCCACTCATGGCAGGCTCAATGCGGCTTACATGGGGCAATGGAGGGTTAAGTGACTTGCCCAGAGTCACAAGGAGCTGCCTGTGCCAGAAGTGGGAATCGAACTCAGTTCCCCAGGACCAAAGTCCACCACCCTAACCACTAGGCCACTCCTCCACTGTTGCTACTATTTGAGATTCTACATGGAATGTTGCTATTCCACTAGCAACATTCCATGTAGAAGTCGGCCTTTACAGATCACCAATGTGGCTGCGCAGGCTTCTGCTTCTGTGAGTCTGACGTCCTGCACGTACGTGCAGGACGTCAGACTCACAGAAAACAGAAGCCTGCGCAGCCTTCTACATGGAATGTTGCTAGTGGAATACCAACATTCCATGTAGAATCTCCAATAGTAGCAACATTCCATGTAGAATCTCCAATAGTATCTATTTTATTTTTGTTACATTTGTACCCCGCGCTTTCCCACTCATGGCAGGCTCAATGCGGCTTACATGGGGCAATGGAGGGTTAAGTGACTTGCCCAGAGTCACAAGGAGCTGCCTGTGCCTGAAGTGGGAATCGAACTCAGTTCCTCAGTTCCCCCCCACCACCCTAACCACTAGGCCACTCCTCCACTATTATGTTGCCATAATGCTTTGATCTAAGTTATAGCCACTGTTCCCTCTTAGCTGAGCGGGAGTCCTCCAACTGAATTGCTGCCAGTGGGGGGCGGTGCTTCAATATTGTGTTTTCAGTTGCTAGGGCTAGTCCGGTTCCCTGCAGTCCTACTGAACTCGCCTGTCCCTCACGATTGAAAATGTGGTAGTAAAACAGCACCCCCCACTGGTAGGACTGTAGGTGGAGGACTCCGGTTGTAGCATACATTACACACCCAAATGCTGATAAGTACATAAGTAATGCCACACTGGGAAAAGAGCAAGGGTCCATCGAGCCCAGCATCCTGTCCCTGACAGCAGCCAATCCAGGCCAAGGGCACCTGACGAGCTTCCCAAACATACAAACATTCTGTACATGTTATTCCCAGAATTGTGGAGCTTTCCCAAGTCCATTTAGTAGTGGTTTATGGACTTGTCCTTTAGGAAACTGTCTAACCCCTTTTTAAACTCTGCCAAGCTAACCGCCTTCACCACGTTCTCCGGTGATGAATTCCAGAGTTTAATTACGCGTTAGGTGAAGAAAACGTTTCTCCGATTTGTTTTAAATTTACTACACTGTAGTTTCATCGCATGCCCCCTAGTCCTAGTATTTTTGGAAAGCGTGAGCAGACGCTTCACATTCACCTGTTCCACTCCACTCATTATTTTATATACGTCTATCATGTCTCCCCTCAGCCGTCTCTTCTCCAAGCTGAAAAGCCCTAGCCTCCTCAGTCTTTCTTCATAGGGAAGTCGTTCCATCCCCGCTATCATTTTATTTAAATTAACTTCTTGCATTCCATAACAATTAGCAGGCATTTAAGGCTTCATTACTGCTAAATCAGAGGTATCTCCTTTAGACTTATGGATCGGAATAGATTCCAGACTGGTATAGAAAGAGAAAACAGAGCGAATCTTATTAAAAAACCTCTGATGCACACATAGCTGTATGTTCAGAGTTGTTTTCAGTAAGATAGTACCTATAGTGTGAAAACAGTGACCCTCATTCATGCCCTCCAAACACCTCACTTATTGTTTTCACTTGTTTTTCTTTCTTCACTTGGAAACAGAAGCAATAAATTTCCAGGGAAATGAAACTCACTTATCAGATTCTCTAAGCATCAGATTTCATACTGGGAAAGCAAGAAAGGAAAAAAAAAAACCACACACATTCCAATTGGACTCAATATATCTGTAAACCAATATAGGGGGCAGCATCAGAGATTAAGCTTTGTTGAGCCTGCTTATTTCAGCTTCCAGTTTCAGTCGTAGGCATGTACCTACCTGCACAGTCAGAATGTATCCAATTGTATTAGAACATCTGTAAATTTATTATCAGAAAAGAAAAAAAAATACACTTTGACAATGCTCTAGTCGCATACAGTTGGTTCCCGCAATGCATGATTATAACTTGTCTACAGAGGAAATTTGAATTCTGCTTCTGCGGTAGCCCCTATTTTTAGTTATTGGAGTAGAGGCTTCAGCATTTTTACATAAGAACATAAGAGTAGCCATACCGGGTCAGATCAATGGTCCATCTAGCCCACTATCCTGTTTTCCAAACAGTGGCCAAGCCAGGTCACAAGTACCTGGCAGAAACCCAAATCATGGCAACATTCCATGTAGAACCCCAAAGAATGGCAAGATTCTAGAATCCTAAAGAGTAACAAGATTCCATGCTGAATCTCAAAGAGTAGCAACATTCCACGTAGAACCCCAAAGAATAGCATGCTCGGCGTTACAATGGACCGTAACTTCACACTAAAGAGCCAAGTGAAATCCACACCAAAGAAAATGTGCCACTCAATGTGGAAACTCAAACGCGTGAAACCATTCTTCCCGAGGGAAACATTTCGCAACCTGATACAATCAATGGTACTAAGCCACGTAGACTACTGCAATGGAATTTATGCAAGATGCAAAGAACAAACCTTAAAGAAATTTCAGACCGCTCAAAACACGGCAGCCAGGCTTATATTTGGAAAAACGCGATTTGAAAGCGCAAAACCCCTCCGTGAAAAACTACCCTGGCTCCCAATCAAAGAACGTATTGCTTTCAAAATCTGCACCCTGGTTCATAAAATTATCTTCGGCGAAGCCCCGGGATACATGACAGACCTCATAGACCTACCAACCAGAAACACATCCTGATCAACACGAACATATCTAAATGTCCACTACCCAAGCTGCAAAGCACTTAAATACAAATCAACTCACCCATCCAGTTTTTCCTTGAAAACAACGTATGACCACCTAAACTTCCGGAAATCACTAAAAACTAACCTGTTTAAAAAGGCGTTCCCCACCGATCCAACATAAATGCCTGAACTCTGCAACACAAGAATACCAAAATACATAATGGACATAACCAGGGGCGTAGCCAGACAGCAGATTTTGGGTGGGCCTAGTCAAGAAGTGGGTGGGCACCAAGTGTTCTCCCCCTCCCCTCCCAATATGATGAGACCAATATCAGCAGCTTAGGAAACTTAGACTGCTGAAGTGGAGAGCAGTGTTTTCGGCACCATCAGGGGGAGGTCTTCAGCTGGCAAACTTGGGATCCCCACTAGCTAGCACTAAATATGTGTTGATGTTGGGTGGGCCTGAGCCCTAAGTGGATGGGCCCCGGCCCACCCAGGCCCACCTGTGGCTACGCCACTGGACATAACACATCTCTTCCGTTCTCCAATTCCCTAATGTGGCTGTGCCACATGAACTTGATCTTACCACAACATCACTATGTATTTTGTTCACACCGGAGTCGGCGAACGCCTCTCCGGTACTATGTAAGCCACATTGAGCCTGCAAGTAGGTAGGAAAATGTGGGATACAAATGTAATAATAATAATTTTTTAGGAGGGATATTTTAGGTCTGTCCTTGATTTCTTACCATACTAATTCATGTTGGGATGCACAGAGTCATGGACTGACCATAAAGTTTCCTTTCTGGAACTGGCAGCTCTGGTCAGGGCCGCAGAGAGACTGGGCCGGGCCCCGCCCAGCCCCCGAGGTCATCGCCGCCACCCCCCCGGGCCGCCGCGACGCAGTCCCCACCCGCCCCCCTCCGTCCGTCACCAGGCCGGGCCCCCTACATTGAAATCATCACAGCACCTCACCTGTCACTTCACTCTGTGACTGAAAGTGCAGCAGCAGCAGAACGGATTCGCCTCCCTTCGGGCAATAGGCGCCCTGTATAAGAGGCTTGGGGAGGCCAATCCTCCCCAGCCCAGCTGTGACCTTCCCCGCCTGCCTCCTCCTCCTACAAATGTAGCCCCGACTCGAGTCCCGCTGAATTCTTCTGCTGCCGCCGCTTCTCTCCACAGTCAGCATAAAAACAAAAAGAAGCGCGGGACCACAGCAGCCTTCAGGCATGCGCCGTCGGCTTTGCCGTCCTCTGCCCCCGCTGACGTCAATTTCCCGTTCCGGGAGCAGAGGACCGGCAGATCCAACAGCGCATACCTGAAGGCTGCTGCGGCCCCGCGCTTCTTTTCGTCCTTGTGTCAGCGCTGCTGTAGAGAGGCCCGGAGGGAGAGAACATGGCTGGAAACGGTAAGGAAGTGAGGACGCGTTTGGGTCTTCCCCCCCCCTGTGTCCCGCCCTCGCGGAAGTTACATCAGACGAGGGCGGGACACTGGGAGGGAAGGCCCGAAAGCCAGCGAATCCGATCTGCCGCTGCTGCGCTTTCAGTCACGGAGGTGACAGGTGAGGCGCTGTGATGATTTCAATGCGGGGGGGGGGCCCGGCCCGGTGGCGGATGCTCGACGGAGCCAAGGGGGGGGGTTGAGATCAGGGACTGCAGCGCCGAGCCCCCCTTGGAGGCCCAGGCCCAGGGAATTTTGTTCCCTCCTGCCCCCCACCCCCCCTCTCGGCGGCCCTGGGTCTGGTCACAGAGGATGGCAATTCCCAGCTCACAGGAGACAAACCACAGCTGGGATGGAGAATCTGCAACATATTTAGGAAAAGTGAAATTGAAGTTTCCTTGGGGTGAAGAACAGAGAAAACTAGAAAGATCACTGAGAAGCCCAGATAGCATTGAGAGAATGCGTAAGAAAATTGCATCTGTAGAAATGGTCTTTTGGGATTTTACAAGAATCCATTCGCAGTATTTTCTTTCTGTGCCTGATGGCAAGTTACCTAATTTCAGACTGGAGATTTTGGGACATTCCTGGATTTTTGACCATCCTATCCTTATGGGACTGGCAGTACTGGTTTCAGTGGGCAGAATCAGGCACTACAAATCCCATACTGCTTTGGGATTACGTTCAAAACCAGGGCTGGCCAAAAAGCCTCCAGCCTGGAGCTGGGTGACTTGACATTTTTGCTACCCTGCTTTATGGACCCTTGAATATTGTTGGCAGTTTTATCTGGTTAGGAACAAAAACGTAGACTGGACTTTTCTGGATGTGGAATGAGAAAAGTGACCGCTCGCAGAGCTGCCAAAGCTACCCATTTCAAGAGGGAGACTTTTTGTCCGGTCCTGGATTTCTGGCAACCTCATCCTGATGCATTATGAAACCTGCAACACTGATTTCAATGAATTAAGGACTATTTATTTATTTGTCTGTAGCATTTGTATCCCACATTTTCCCACCTATTTGCAGGCTCAGTGCGTCGCTTACATTTGCCGTAGTGGCGTTTGCCATTTCCGGTCTACAGAGTTGCACATGGTTTTACAGTCAGTGCGTACATACATGGTATAAGAATACATTATGATCTTGCGTAGGTGTCAACATTAGGGTAAAAGTGATAGTGTTTGGCGATGAGGGTAGTTAGCATTGTGTGGTGACATAGTAATCGATATTAGATTAGAAGGGGGATTGTTTGTTTATTAAAAGCATTGAGGTTATTCGATCCTGTGATTAAGGTCGATCCAGCCTTATTCTTCAATCTTATTGTTTGGTAATTAGGACGGTTGTTTGTGGTATGCCTTCTTGAATAAGTCGGTTTTCAATAGTCTTCGGAAGATAGTTTAATCTTGCATTGTTTTAATGGTCTTCAGGAGTGCGTTCCATAGTTGCGTGCAAATGTAGGAAAAACTGGTTGCGTATGTGGACTTGTATTTTAATCCTTTGCAGTTGGGGTAATGGAGGTTGAGGAATGTGCGTGCTGATTACAAATCCTACACTACTTTGAGATATACATTTAAAAACAGGACCGGTCAAAAAAGTCTCTCTCCTGGAATGAGTAAGTTGGCAGCTCCGCTTAAGGCAGAGCTTTGCAGTCACATTTTCAGACTATCCACAAATTGAATATACATGAAATAAATCTGCATACATGAGAGAAATTTACATACCAATGCTAAAATGCAGACAGCAGCAAGACGAGTGCATTTGAGCGTCACAGGTATGATGATCTCCTAGTTGTAGAGAGGCAAATTTTGTTCCTTATAATTATTCCGAAAACCTAACTGGCTATGAGTTTCCCAGGACAGATTTGGGAACTACGTATTAATGCCTATGTCTTCCAGCTGTTTCTGGGATCATCTCACAAACTATTCCCAAACACTACAGAACCCTTTCATTGCAGAAGGTCTACTCCTGCCCTTAGCTTCTATCTGGGATGTGTCCCAAACAGTGGCATAGCTACGTGGGGCCAAGGGGGCCTGGGCCCCGCAAATTTCCTGTGGGCCTCTGGTTTTGCTGGCGGAGGTCCCCAACCCCCGCTAGCTGAAGCATTGTCCAGCGCCGATCTCTGGCGCCGCAACAGCGCCAGAGACCGGCGCTGGACAATGCTTCAACTGTCGGGGGTTGGGGACCCCCACCAGCCAAGGTATTTGCTGCGGCAGTGGGTGGGGAGTGGAAGGGCGGTGAGGCGGTGGTGGTGGGGGCTGACCAAAATTCCCCCCCCCCACCTTGGGCTCTGGCCCCCTCCCACCGCGAGGTCTGGCTAGGCTCCTGGTCCCAAAATGTTCATTCAACTCCTTATACATGGTAACATAATAACATAGTAGATGACGGCAGAAAAAGACCTGCACGGTCCATCCAGTCTGCCCAACAAGATAAACTCACATGTGCCATTTTTTGTGTATACCTTACCTTGATTTGTACCTGTCTTTTTCAGGGCACAGACCGTGTAAGTCTGCCCAGCACTAGCCCCGCCTCCCAACCACCAGCCCCGCCTCCCACCACTGGTTTTGGCACAGACCGTATAAGTCTGCTCAGCACTATCCCCACCTCCCAACCACCAGTCACCGGCTCTGGCACAGACCGTATAAGTCTGCCCAGCACTATCCCCGCCTCCCAACCACCAGCCCCGCCTCCCAACCACCGGCTCTGGCACAGACCGTATAAGTCTGCCCAGCACTATCCCCGCCTCCCAACCACCAGCCCTGCCTGCAAATGGGTTTCTAAATGACTAGCAATATTTCACTAAGGCAATTAAGGGCCAAAAGAAGGAGAAAATAAACTAAACAATCCACAGTAATTTATTTATTTGTTACATTTGTACCCCACATTTTCCCACCTATTTGCAGGCTCAATGTGGCTTACATAGTACCGCCAAAGGCGTTTGCCCAGTCGGTGGATAACAAATTCAAAGTTGTACAGTGATCGTATGAGGTATAAGTAGAGGGTCGGAATGGATGAAGATTGCGTGATGTCCTGTTCGATCATAGTCATGCTGTGTTGGTAGGTGAAGAGGGTTACGTGGGGTCGGAATGGATGAAGATTGCATGTTGTCCTGTTCGATCATAGTCATGCTGTGTTGGTAGGTGAAGAGGGTTACGTGGGGTCGTTGGGGTAGGCATTTTTGAAGAGGTTGGTTTTTAGTGATTTCCTGAAGTTCAAGTGGTCGTGAATTGTTTTCACAGCTTTTGGGAGCCCATTCCATAGTTGTGCGCTTATGTAGGAGAAGCAGACTGCGTAAGTTGTTTTGTATTTCAGTCCTTTGCAATTTGGGTAGTGTAGGTTTAGAAGTTAGGAACTAAATTCCTCCTTCAGTAGATTTCAAATAAATTGACTTTTTTTTTTTTAAGTTTCCTGCAGGAATACACAGCAAAATCACAGAATGTCAGATTCATTAATATCAGCCTGCCTTCATGGACTGACTTTTTTTCTCTGCCATTTAAATGGAGAAGCCTCCCCTCCTTCAGAGCAATCACTCCAGACCAGCAGACAAGGCTTAAAGTCTGCATCAGAGTCGTTGTTAGATTTTCAGTGAAGAGTCACTTCAGTATATCCCCATGATGCTTCTTTATCTTTAGATTTTTTTTATATCATCTTTTCCCTCTCTAAAAGAATTTTTTTTTTTTTTTTTTGGCTTGTAAGAGCCCTCAATTAACCAAAGAAATGCACTGCTAAGCCGGCTGGAATTGCTGTTCTGTAACCAGTCTCAAATTGAATCCTCCTTCTGCCACTAGGAGGCACTGTAGCCTGACGTTTAGCACAGGGGCGAAGTTTATACATTCGACACAGGCATGAATCTGGTGTCATTCCCTATTTAATGGCTGTCAGTGAGGGGGAAAGACAAGGTGGCGGGTAATTAAAACCAAATTGCAGGCAGGAGATGAGCGCACATGAGTGATACTGTCATTAATACTGATTTAACATGCACCTGGGTAAGGTGAGGAGGAGGATGGCAGGGGGAAGTCACTAAGGGATAAGGCAGCATCATTTAAAAATGTACTGTTTCCAGATGAAGCTGACTTTAAAAATAGAATATAACCATCACATTAAGACCACAGATACAAGGATACAATACATGGGGTGCGTATGACTGTTCAGGAGCGAAGGGGAGGGAGGGGGTTGGTATTTGTTGTTGGAAGGATAATAATTTATGATGTAAAAATAAAATATTTGAAGAGAGTGATGTGTGGTACAGCACTTTTTTTCTCTTCTGCAGCAGGCTGAACAGCCCTTTTCTTTCCTGAGAGGCAGGAGGAAATTAAAATATTTTAGGAGTATGTTTTCTACTTTAACATACGTCAAGTAATGTCAGTGATCTTGGTGTCTGGACTCCGAGACACTTTAGAAAATTCCTGGTAGGATGGGCAGCCATAAAATATTTGTTTCATGTGGCTTCCTGTGTCATTTACAGGAATTTTCATTGTATTCATTTTTGTTTGTCATTTCGTTAATTGCCGATAATAGTGCACTCTTCTTAGAATAGTGCACATTATGTGGAAAGAGAGTGCACTATTTCAGAAAGAGGGCACACTCTCTTTTCCTGAATGAGTGCAGGCATGTACAAGTTTGCTTGTGTGCACACGTTTGCTCATGTGCACAAGTTTGCTTGTGTGAACTAGTTTGCTAATGCGCACGTTTGCCCATGTGCACGTTTGCTCATGCACACAGTTTGCTCATGCACACTAGTTTGCTCGTGTGCACAAGTTTGCTCATGCACACTAGCTTACTCATGCGCACAAGTTTGCTCATGCACAGTAGTTTGCTCGTGTGCACAAGTTTGCTTGAGCACACTAGTTTGCATATGCATGGTGATTCCACTGTTGGGAAATATATTTGTGAGTGACCTTGCCGAAGGGTTAGAAGGTAAAGTTTGCCTATTTGCGGATGATACTAAGATCTGTAACAGAGTGGACACCCCGGAGGGAGTGGAAAACATGAAAAAGGATTTGAAGAAGCTAGAACAATGGTCTAAGGTCTGGCAATTAAAATTCAATGCGAAGAAATGCAAAGTGATGCACTTAGGGAATAGAAATCCACGGGAGACGTATGTGTTAGGTGGCGAGAGTCTGATAGGTTCAGACGGGGAGAGGGACCTTGGGGTGATAGTATCTGAGGATTTGAAGGTGACGAAACAGTGTGACAAGGCGGTGGTTGTATCTAGAAGGTTGTTGGGCTGTATAGAGAGAGGTGGGACCAGCAGAAGAAAGGGGGTGTTGATGCCTCTGTATAAGTCGTTGGTGAGGCCCCATCTAGAGTATTGTGTTCAGTTTTGGAGGCCGTATCTTGCTAAGGATGTAAAAAGAATCGAAGCGGTGCAAAGAAAAGCTACGAGAATGGTATGGGGTTTGCGTAACAAGACGTATGAGGAGAGACTTGTTGACCTGAACATGTATACCCTGGAGGAAAGGAGAAACAGGGGTGATATGATACAGACGTTCAAATATTTGAAAGGTATTAATCCGCAAATGAACCTTTTCCGGAGATACGAAGGCGGTAGAACGAGAGGACATGAAATGAGATTGAAGGGGGGCAGACTCAAGAAAAATGTCAGGAAGTATTTCTTCACGGAGAGAGTGGTGGATGCTTGGAATGCCCTCCCACGGGAGGTGGTGGAGAGGAAAACGGTAACGGAATTCAAACATGCGTGGGATAAACATAAAAGAATCCTGTTCAGAAGGAAAGGATCCTCAGGAGCTTAACCGAGATTGGATAGCAGAGCCGGTAGTGGGAGGCGGGGCTGGGGGTTGGGAGGCGGGGATAGTGCGAGGCGGACTTATACGGTCTGTGCCAGAGCCAGTGGTGGGAGGCGGGACTGGAGGTTGGGAGGCAGGGATAGCGCTGGGCAGACTTATACGGTCTGTGCCAGAGCCGGTGGTGGGAGGCGGGGATAGTGCTGGGCAGACTTATACGGTCTATGCCAGAGCCGGTGGTTGGGAGGCGGGGCTAGTGCTGGGCAGACTTATACGGTCTGTGCCCTGAAGAGCACAGGTACAAATCAAAGTAGGGTATACACAAAAGTAGCACACATGAGTTGTCTTGTTGGGCAGACTGGATGGACCGTGCAGGTCTTTTTCTGCCGTCATCTACTATGTTACTATGTTACTATGTAAATAGGGTGTCCTCTTCCCACATAGGACTAGATTCTATATATCATGCCTAAAAACTCGACGCCAAAACAAATATGCCTAGGTGTATTCTATAACAACATGCATAGATTTAAGAAATGCCCATAACCTACGCCCTTGGCCACACCCCTTTTCAACTATGCGACTTAGTATTTACATGCATCATGTTATAGAATACACAATGAAAACAAAAAAAGTGAGGACACGTGTGGAGGAAATCCAAGAAACTTTATTGATAATTGACGACCCGACATGTCCGTGTTTCGGCATCAAAGCCTGCATCAGGGGTCAAATAAATCTTCCTCGGTTGTCACTTGATAAAACCAAAAGAAAATCGGATAATGGGACTTCCCTCAAACTGAAGAATTTAGAAATCAACTATAAAGCGCCTCAGCAGCAATACACAGAAATGACGTCAATAGAATACACTTAGACAGTTGTGCACGTAAATTCTAATTAATGCCAGTTAGTGTCGGTAATTGCTTGTTGACAATGATTGGCGCTGATTGGCTTGTTAACTAACTACACTGTGCATGCAAATCCAGAATATGACGGAATTTGCACATGCAATTTAAGTTGCGCTATATAGAATTCGAGGGACAGTGTGCACAATTTCTGTAGGATGTTCACTATTACCAGACAATGACAAAACCAGAAAATGTTTTCATTTGGTAACGACATGCAATGACACAGGATATGCAAATGACAGCCCATCCCTACTTGCTTGCACTATATTACTTAAGTAGGAGTCAGTGCGTTATAGACAAATTCTTCAATAAAACAAAACAATAGATTAGCCCAGGCTTTTACAAACTTGTTCTGAAGACCCCATTGAACATACACAATTAATATTAATAGGGAAAGGGAAATGGGACTTGACATGCCGCCTTTCTGTGGTTTTTGCAACCTACATTCAAAGCGGTTCACATATATTCAGGTACTTATTTTGTACCAGGGGCAATGGAAGGTTAAGTGACTTCCCAGAGTCACAAGGAGCTGCAGTGGAAATCGAACCCAGTTCCCCAGAATCAGAGTCCACTGCACTAACCACTAGGCTACTCCTCCACTAGCAACAGTCCCTGTAGAAGCCTGCCCTTGCAGATCAGCAATGCGGCCGCGCAGGCTTCTGTTTCTGTGAGTCTGACGTCGTGCAGGACGTCAGACTCACAGAAACAGAAGCCTGCGCGGCCGCGTTGCTGATCTGCAAGGGCAGGCTTCTACATGGAATGTTGCTAGTGGAATAGCAACATTCCATGTAGAATCTCAAATAGGGAAAGGGAACTGGGACTTGACATGCCACCTTTCTGTGGTTTTTGCAACCTACATTCAAAGCTGTTTACATATATTCAGGTTCTTATTTTGTACCAGGGGCAATGGAGGGTTGAGTGACTTGCCCAGAGTCACAAGGAGCTGCAGTGGGAATTGAACTCAGTTCCCCAGGATCAAAGTCCACTGCACTAACCACTAGGCTACTCCTCCACTCCACCAAGAGAGATTAGCATACAATAGTTCTCTAGTGAATGCAAATTTATCTCATAAATGTCACATGTGGATATCCTGAAACCCAATTGTCTGTGAGATTCCCAGGGCAGGACTGGGAGGCTCTGTATTAGTGTAATGACTTGTGGCTCATGGCAATGTTTCTCAACCTTAAACAAAGGCAAGGGAGATAACCTGACCCGAGTGGCAGTTAACAGTACTAACCACCCTACGGAGCAGACTAGATGGGTTGCAATAATCATTCACTATGGAATAATTACCCACTAAGCAGTCTGGTTTTCAGGATATTCTCAGTAAATATAATATCGCCAAAATTCACTCTTTCCTTTCTGAGCACGCTACCAGAACCCTCATCCACACTCTCATCACCTCTGGCTTAGACTACTGCAACTTGCTTCTCACAGGTCTTCCACTCAGCCATCTCTCTCCTCTTCAATCTGTTCAAAATTCTGCTGCATGATTAATATTTCGCCAAAGTCGCTATGCTCATATCAGCCCTCTCTGTATGTGAGGAATGATATCATGGCGACTGAAATGACAGGGACCTGGGGAAAGGAAGAAGCGATATGGATCACCTTAAAAAGAGATGATAGAACCTCTGTCCACGTGGGTGTTGTCTACAGACCCCCGACACAATTAAAGGAACTAGATAAAGATCTGATCACAGATATTCAAAAATTAGGAAAGAAAAAAGAGGTTCTGTTGATGGGAGATTTCAATCTGCCGGATATAGATTGGAAGGTTCCGTCTGCCAAATCAGAAAGAAGTAGAGAGATCGTGGATGCTTTCCAAAGTGCTCTGCTCAGACAAATGGTGACGGAACCCACGAGGGAGGGAGCGACGCTGGATCTGGTGCTCACAAATGGGGATAGTGTGTCAAATGTCCGAGTGGGTGCACACCTGGGAAGCAGTGACCATCAAACAGTTTGGTTTGATATGACCCTGAAGTGGAGGGCAGCCACTCTAAACTCAAAGTCCTGGATTTCAAGCGTGCTGACTTTAGTAAAATGGGGGAATACCTGAGGAAGGAGATGATGGGCTGGGAGGACGAACATGAAGTGGAAGGGCAGTGGTCCAGGCTGAAAGAAGTAATAAATAGGGCCACAAACCTTTATGTAAGGAGAGTAAATAAAAGCAAGAGAAAAAGGAAACCGATATGGTTCTCCAAGCAAGTGGCTGAGAAAATAAAGGCTAAAGAGTTAGTATTCCAGAAATATAGAAAATCTCAAGAAGAGGAACACGGGGAGGAATACCGGATGAAACTGAAAGAAGCAAAGAGAGAGGTATTTTATTTAGTTACATTTGTACCCCGTGCTTTTTCACTCATGGCAAGCTCAATGTGGCAGGCAATGGAGGGTTAAGTGACTTGCCCAGAGTCATAAGGAGCTACCTGTGCCGGGAATTGAACTCAGTTCCTGAGGACCAAGGTCCACCACCCTAACCACTAGGCTACTCCTCATAGGTCTGGTGAAGATGCAAGCGGAAGAACAAATGGCTAGAAATGTAAGGAGGGGCGACAAAAATTTCTTCAGGTATATTAGTGAAAGGAGAATGACTAAAAAGGGAATTGTGAGACTAAAAGATACAGCGAACCGCTATGTAGATAATGATGAAGAAAAAGCCAATTTGCTAAATAGATACTTTTGTTCTGTTTTCACTGAAGAAAATCCTGGAGAAGGACCACGAGGGACTGGCAAAAGTACAACTGAGAATGGAATGGATATAGCACCGTTTACGGAAGAGAGTGTGTATCAACAACTTGGAAGGCTAAAGGTGGACAAAGCCATGGGAACGGATGGGATCCACCCCAGAATACTGAGGGAGCTCAGAGAGGTTCTGGCAGGTCCTCTTAAAGATTTGTTTAATAAATCCTTGGAGACGGGAGAGGTTCCGAGGGATTGGAGAACGGCGGAGGTGGTCCCTCTTCACAAAAGTGGTGATAGGGAAGAAGCTGGAAACTACAGGCCGGTAAGCCTCACTTCGGTTATTGGAAAAGTAATGGAAGCGAAGCTGAAGGAAAGGATAGTGAATTTCCTGGAAGCCAATAAGTTGCAAGATCCGAGACAACATGGTTTTACCAGAGGGAAATCGTGCCAAACGAATCTCATTGAATTCTTTGATTGGGTAACTGGAAAATTGAATCATCAACGTGCTATAGACGTACTCTACTTAGATTTTAGCAAAGCTTTTGACACGGTTCCCCACAGGAGGCTCTTAAATAAACTAGATGGGCTGAAGATAGGTCCCGAAGTGGTGAACTGGATTAGGAACTGGTTGATGGACAGACGACAGAGGGTGGTGGTAAATGGAGTTCGCTCGGTTGAGGGAAAGGTGAGTAGTGGAGTGCCTCAGGGATCGGTGCTGGGGCCGATTCTGTTCAATATATTTGTGAGTGACATTGCCGAAGGGTTAGAAGGTAAAGTTTGCCTATTTGCAGATGATACTAAGATTTGCAACAAAGTGGACTCCCGGGATGGAGTGGAAAGCATGAAAAAGGATCTGAGGAAGCTAGAAGAATGGTCTAAGGTTTGGCAATTAAAATTCAATGCAAAGAAATGCAAAGTGATGCATTTAGGGAGTAGAAACCCACGAGAGACTTATGTGTTAGGTGGTGAGAGTCTGATAGGTACTGAGGGGGAGAGGGATCTTGGGGTGATAGTATCCGAGGATCTGAAGGCGACGAAACAGTGTGAGAAGGCGGTGGCCATAGCGACAAGGTTGCTAGGCTGTATAGAAAGAGGTGTGATCAGCAGAAGAAAGGAAGTGTTGATGCCCCTGTACAAGTCGTTGGTGAGGCCCCACCTGGAGTATTGTGTTCAGTTTTGGAGGCCGTACCTTGCGAAGGATGTTAAAAAAATGGAAGCGGTGCAAAGAAAAACTATGAGAATGGTATGGGATTTGCGTTCCAAGACGTATGAGCAGAGACTTGCTGACCTGAACATGTATACCCTGGAGGAAAGGAGGAACAGGGGTGATATGATACAGACGTTCAAATACTTGAAAGGTATTAGTCCGCAAACAAATCTTTTCCAGAGATGGGAAGGCGGTAGAACGAGAGGACATGAAATGAGATTGAAGGGGGGCAGACTCAAGAAAAATGTCAGGAAGTATTTTTTCACAGAGAGGGTGGTGGATGCTTGGAATGCCCTCCTGCGGGAGGTGGTGGAGATGAAAACGGTAACGGAATTCAAACATACGTGGGATATGCATAAAGGAATCCTGTGCAGTAGGAATGGATCCTCAGAAGCTTAGCTGAAATTGGGTGGCAGAGCAGGTGGGGGAAGAGGGGTTGGTGGTTGGGAGGCGAGGATAGTGAAGGGCAGACTTATACGGTCTGTGCCAGAGCCAGTGATGGGAGGCGGGACTGGTGGTTGGGAGGCGGGAAATACTGCTGGGCAGACTTGTACGGTCTGTGCCCTGAAAAAGGCAGGTACAAATCAAGGTAAGGTATACACATATGAGTTTATCTTGTTGGGCAGACTGGATGGACCATGCAGGTCTTTTTCTGCCTTCATCTACTATGTTACTATGTTATTCTTGAAGTCACTTCACTGGCTTCCTATCCGTTTCCGCATACAGTTCAAACTCCTCTTATTGACCTATAAGTGCATTCACTCTGCAGCCCCTCATTACCTCTCCACCCTCATCTCTCCCTACACTCCTCCCCAGGAACTCCTTTCACTGGGTAAATCTCTCTTATCTGCACCCTTCTCCTCCATTGCTAACTCCAGACTCCTTTTATCTCACTGCACCTTATGCCTGGAATAGACTTCCTGAGCCATTACATCAAGCTCCATCCCTGACCGCCTTCAAATCCGGGCTAAAGGCCTACCTGTTTGATGCTGCTTTCAATTCCTAACTTGTCACTTGCTCGTAACCTTTATCTTGTCTTCCTCTCTTCCTCTCCTGGCTCTGTTTAAAAAAAACAGCTGGTGTTTGTTTTTGTGGACAGCAGGGTGTGCATTGATCTCCGCTGGAATCGCACTCGGAGGTAAATGATTAGAAAACCGTAAGTTTAACTCCCCTTGTACTTCCCCTCTCTCTTTCCCTCCCTCTCCGATGAATGAGTTTTGGGTGACGGTTTCCATTCAATGCTGGCAGTTTGAGTTTGTATGTTCTCCGGGCGATTGTGGTGCCGGCCGAGGTGTTTCTGTTGGGTGGGTGGTCCTGGAGGGAAAGTGGCTGGGCGGACAGAGGGGGGGAGCAGCGGCGACCTGGAGGGGGGTGGAGGGGGGAGCAGTGGCAACCTTGGGGGGGGTGAAGGGGTGAGCGGCAGCAACCTCGGGGGGGGGGGGGCGTGGTGGGCCTGGATGGAGTGGCGGGCGGGGATAGAGAGAGAGAGAAGTCTGGATAGAAACCAGCTGCAGAAAGGTATACGTCGACGTCGTGCCGCTGTTACAGCTTCTAACAGTGTCGGAACAGATCTGTGACGTGCCGCACATGCACAAAACAGGTGCACTGTTCTGCGCATGTGCGGCATGTCGGTCACTCTTCATTTATATAGTAGGATACAGTGGGGGAAATAAGTATTTGATCCCTTGCTGATTTTGTAAGTTTGCCCACTGACAAAGACATGAGCAGCCCATAATTGAAGGGTAGGTTATTGGTAACAGTGAGAGATAGCACATCACAAATTAAATCCGGAAAATCACATTGTGGAAAGTATATGAATTTATTTGCATTCTGCAGAGGGAAATAAGTATTTAATCCCTCTGGCAAACAAGACCTAATACTTGGTGGCAAAACCCTTGTTGGCAAGCACAGCGGTCAGACGTCTTCTGTAGTTGATGATGAGGTTTGCACACATGTCAGGAGGAATTTTGGTCCACTCCTCTTTGCAGATCATCTCTAAATCATTAAGAGTTCTGGGCTGTCGCTTGGCAACTCGCAGCTTCAGCTCCCTCCATAAGTTTTCAATGGGATTAAGGTCTGGTGACTGGCTAGGCCACTCCATGACCCTAATGTGCTTCTTCCTGAGCCACTCCTTTGTTGCCTTGGCTGTATGTTTTGGGTCATTGTCGTGCTGGAAGACCCAGCCACGACCCATTTTTAAGGCCCTGGCGGAGGGAAGGAGGTTGTCACTCAGAATTGTACGGTACATGGCCCCATCCATTCTCCCATTGATGCGGTGAAGTAGTCCTGTGCCCTTAGCAGAGAAACACCCCCAAAACATAACATTTCCACCTCCATGCTTGACAGTGGGGACGGTGTTCTTTGGGTCATAGGCAGCATTTCTCTTCCTCCAAACACGGCGAGTTGAGTTCATGCCAAAGAGCTCAATTTTTGTCTCATCTGACCACAGCACCTTCTCCCAATCACTCTCGGCATCATCCAGGTGTTCACTGGCAAACTTCAGACGGGCCGTCACATGTGCCTTCCGGAGCAGGGGGACCTTGCGGGCACTGCAGGATTGCAATCCGTTATGTCGTAATGTGTTACCAATGGTTTTCGTGGTGACAGTGGTCCCAGCTGCCTTGAGATCATTGACAAGTTCCCCCCTTGTAGTTGTAGGCTGATTTCTAACCTTCCTCATGATCAAGGATACCCCACGAGGTGAGATTTTGCGTGGAGCCCCAGATCTTTGTCGATTGACAGTCATTTTGTACTTCTTCCATTTTCTTACTATGGCACCAACAGTTGTCTCCTTCTCGCCCAGCGTCTTACTGATGGTTTTGTAGCCCATTCCAGCCTTGTGCAGGTGTATGATCTTGTCCCTGACATCCTTAGACAGCTCCTTGCTCTTGGCCATTTTGTAGAGGTTAGAGTCTGACTGATTCACTGAGTCTGTGGACAGGTGTCTTTCATACAGGTGACCATTGCCGACAGCTGTCTGTCATGCAGGTAACGAGTTGATTTGGAGCATCTACCTGGTCTGTAGGGGCCAGATCTCTTACTGGTTGGTGGGGGATCAAATACTTATTTCCCTCTGCAGAATGCAAATAAATTCATATACTTTCCACAATGTGATTTTCCGGATTTAATTTGTGATGTGCTATCTCTCACTGTTACCAATAACCTACCCTTCAATTATGGGCTGCTCATGTCTTTGTCAGTGGGCAAACTTACAAAATCAGCAAGGGATCAAATACTTATTTCCCCCACTGTAAGTACCGTATTTTTCGGACTATAAGACGCACCGGACCATAAGACGCACCTAGGTTTTAGAGGAGGGAAACAGGAAAAAATTTTTTTTTCCTTTTTCCCTCCTCTAAAACCTAGGTGCTCCGGTGCGTCTTGTCCGAGTTCGGGATCGCCCTCCCCTACTCACGTCAGCGATGTTCCCTGGTGGTCTAGTGACGTCGGGGCAGGAAAGAGCCCATTTTGAATCTCGCCGAGACCGTCAGGCAGCATACAGGAGGACGGAGGAGGACGGAGAGCAGCGCGCTGGGCAGGAAAGAGGGGGCTCTTTCCTGCCCCGACGTCACTAGACCACCAGGGAACATCGCTGACGTGAGTAGGGGAGGGCGATCCCGAACTCAGGGGGAGGGCGATCCGGAATCGCTACCTTCGGACTATAAGACGCACCCCCCATTTTCCTCCCAAATTTTGGGGGAAAAAAGTGCGTCTTATAGTCCGAAAAATACGGTACATAAGTATTGCCTTACTGGGAAAGACCAAAGGTCCATCGAACCGAGCATCCTGTTTCCAACAGTGGCCAATCCAGTTCATAGATACTTGGCAAGATCCCACAAGATCCTTATTTGTCCTGTTTGTCCTGATTACATTGTAAGCTCTGTCGAGCAGGGACTGTCTCTTACATGTTCAGTGTACAGTGCTGCGTACATCACTAGTAGCACTATAGAAATGATTTATTTATTTATTTGTTACATTTGTATCCCACATTTTCCCACCTATTTGCAGGCTCAATGTGACTTACATAGTACCGTAAGGCGTTTGCCAAGACCGGTAGAGAAACAAATACAAGGTGATATTGTGGTCGAATAAGGTCCGTTTGTTTCAGGCACAATGAGGTCAAAGAGAGGGAAGGTTAAATACTGTCCAATACGTCGTTGGGTTTGCTGTGTTGCAGAGTGTTGGCGTCTATGTTGGGTCAATAAGATAAGCCCTTTTGAACGGGTAGGTTTTTAGTGATTTCCTGAAGTTTAGATGGTCGTAGATTGTTTTCTACTACTACTACTACTACTACTATTTAGCATTTCTATAGCGCTACAAGGCATACGCAGCGCTGTACAAACATAGAAGAAAGACAGTCCCTGCTCAAAGAGCTTACAATCTAATAGACAAAAAATAAATAAAGTAAGCAAATCAAATCAAATTAATGTGAACGGGAAGGAAGAGAGGAGGGTAGGTGGAGGCGAGTGGTTACAAGTGGTTACGAGTCAAAAGCAATGTTAAAGAGGTGGGTTTTCAGTCTAGATTTAAAGGTGGCCAAGGATGGGGCAAGACGTAGGGGCTCAGGAAGTTTATTCCAGGCGTAGGGTGCAGCGAGATAGAAGGCGCGAAGTCTGGAGTTGGCAGTAGTGGAGAAGGGAACAGATAAGAAGGATTTATCCATGGAGCGGAGTGCACGGGAAGGGGTGTAGGGAAGGACGAGTGTGGAGAGATACTGGGGAGCAGCAGAGTGAATACATTTATAGGTTAGTAGAAGAAGTTTGAACAGGATGCGAAAACGGATAGGGAGCCAGTGAAGGGTCTTGAGGAGAGGGGTAGTATGAGTAAAGCGACCCTGGCGGAAGATGAGACGGGCAGCAGAGTTTTGAACCGACTGGAGAGGGGAGAGGTGACTAAGTGGGAGGCCAGCAAGAAGCAGATTGCAGTAGTCTAAACGAGAGGTGACAAGGGTGTGGATGAGGGTTTTGGTAGAGTGCTCGGAAAGAAAGGGGCGGATTTTACGGATGTTGTAAAGAAAGAAACGACAGGTCTTGGCGGTCTGCTGGATATGAGCAGAGAAGGAGAGAGAAGAGTCAAAGATGACCCCAAGGTTTCGAGCTGAGGAGACAGGGAGAATGAGAGAGCCATCAACAGAAATAGAAAACGGGGGGAGCGGGGAGGTGGGTTTGGGGGGGAAAATGAGAAGCTCGGTTTTGGTCATATTTAATTTCAGGTGGCGTTGAGACATCCAGGCAGCAATGTCAGACAAGCACGCTGAAACTTTGGTTTGGATGCAAGGTGAGATATCAAGGGTAGAAAGGTAGATTTGGGAGTCATCAGCATAGAGGTGGTAGGAAAAGCCATGGGATGAGATTAATGAACCAAGGGAAGAAGTGTAGATAGAAAAGAGGAGGGGACCAAGAACAGAACCCTGAGGTACACCGACAGGCAGAGGGATAGAAGTAGAAGAGGATCCACCAGAGTGAACACTAAAGGTGCGGAGGGAGAGGTAGGAAGAGAACCAGGAAAGGACAGAGCCCTGGAATCCAAGTGAGGACAGGGTATCGAGAAGTATGCTGTGATCGACAGTGTCAAAAGCAGCGGAAAGATCAAGAAGAATGAGGATGGAATATTGACCTCTGGATTTAGCCAGTAATAGGTCATTGGAGACTTTAGTAAGCGCAGTTTCAGTTGAGTGGAGAGGGCGAAAACCAGATTGTAATGGGTCAAGAATAGCATGTGAGGAGAGAAAATCAAGGCAGCGGCGGTGAACAGCACGCTCAAGTAATTTGGAGAGAAAAGGAAGGAGGGAGATGGGTCGGTAATTAGAGGGACAAGTAGGGTCAAGTGAAGGCTTCTTAAGGAGAGGTGTGACCACAGCATGTTTAAAGGAAGCAGGGACAGTCGCAGTGGAAAGTGAGAGGTTGAGAATGTGACAGATAAAAGGAATAAGAGTAGGAGAGATGGCATTAAGAAGGTGGGTGGGAATGGGATCAGAGGAACAGGTGGTACATTTTGAGGAAGAAAGGAGAAGTGTAGTTTCCTCAATAGTAACTTCAGGAAAGGAGGAAAGGGAATGAGGGGAAGGAGAGAGAGGGGAACGGACTAGTGGAGGGAGAGCTGGTGAGGTAGAGAAAGCAAGGTTTATCTTTTGAACCTTGTTGTGAAAGAATTCAGCAAGGGTCTGAGGAGATAATGAAGGGGGAGTTGGGGGAGGGGGCACCTTGAGGAGAGAGTTCAATGTGGTGAAGAGAAGTCGAGGATTAGAGCCAAGAGAGTTGGTCAGTTGGATATAATAATCCTGTTTGGCACGTAAAAGAGCAGATTGGAAGGAGGTCAGCATGAACTTAAAGTGTAAGAAATCAGCAAGGGCCCGAGATTTCCGCCAGAGGCGTTCGGCGGAGCGGGTACAGGAACGTAGATAGCGGATATTAGAAGTCAGCCAAGGTTGGGGTTTTGTACGCCTTACAGGGCGGGTCATCAAAGGTGCAAGAGTGTCTAAGGCAGAGGATAGAGTATTGTTGTAAGAAGAAACAGCCTCGTTGACAGACGTGGATGGTGCCACAGTAGAGAGGAGGTTTGAAACATGGGAGGATAGAGATGAAGGGTCAATGTCGTGAAGATTCCTAGATAAATTAGATAGGATAGGACGGGACTGGGAGGGAGGAGATTTAAGTGTGAAAGTTATAAGATGGTGATCAGAGAGGGGAAGATCGGAGGCAAGGAAACTAGAGGGTGAACAGTTGGAAGAGAAGATGAGATCAAGACAGTGACCATTTTGATGAGTGGGGGAGGTGGAGCATAGTTGGAGATTAAAGGACGACGTTAAAGCGAGTAACTTGGAAATATAAGAGTTGGAAGGATCATTAGCAGGAATATTAAAGTCACCAAGGATGAGAGAGGGGGAGGAAGGATCATGGAAGAAGGCAAGCCAGGCATCAAAGTCACTGAGAAAGGATGAAAGGGACTTATCAGGGGGACGATAAATGACCGCTATTCGAAGAGGCAGAGGAGAGAAAAGGCGGATAGAGTGGACTTCAAAGGAGGAAAAACAGTGAGATTGAGATGGAAGAAGGGGTTGAAATCTGGAGGAGGGAGAGAGAAGTAGTCCAACACCGCCCCCACGGCCAGCAGAGCGAGGAGTATGTGAAAATAGAAAGGTAGATTTGGGAGTCATCAGCATAGAGATGGTAGGAAAAGCCATGGGATGAGATTAATGAACCAAGGGAAGAAGTGTAGATAGAAAAGAGGAGGGGACCAAGAACAGAACCCTGAGGTACGCCGACATAAGCAGTGGATTTTCCCAAAACCGTTTTAATAATGGCTTATGGACTTTTCATTTAGGAACTTATCCAACCTCTTTTAAACCCTGCTATGGTAACTGCTTTTACCACTTTCTTTTTTTTTTTTTACAAGTTTAATATCTTTTATTGGATTTCAATACAATACAATAGAAGCAGGAGCTCACCACAGTACAACAAGCAACATTTACAAATCATGGCAAAACTGGAACTCACGTTCAAGAAGCAACTATCCACAACTAGAATCACATTAAGAAAAAGGGGGAAGAAAGGGAGGTGGAGAAGAAGAGAGGAAAAAAAGTGTGGGGGGGGGGGGGGGGAAGGCGGAGGGCTGGAGGTTACAAATCCAGACACAGAGCATGCATAGGCCACAAAATACATCAAACTCAGTGCTTATCTCTATACCGAAGCAAAACAAGATACCACTTTCTGAGAACAAATTTCAGAGTTTAATAATGTGTTAAGTGATGAAATATTTTCTCTGATTTCTTTTACATTTTCTACTTAATAGCTTCATTGAGTGCTCCTTAGTCCTAGTATTTTTGGAAAGAGTAAGCAAGCAATTCATATCCACCCATTCCATCCCACTCATTATTTTATAGACCTCTATCATATCTCCCCTCATCCGTCTCTTCTCCGAGCTGAAGAGCCCTAGCCGCTTTAGCCTTTTCTCATAGGCAAGTCATCCCATCACCTTTATCATTTTTATCGCCCTTCTCTGTGCCTTAGGTGATAAGCACGTCAGGTGCCAACTCATCCTGGTTCTCACCAATTTAGTAGACAAGTAATAACATTTAGAAATACTTATAGAGTCAGCATTAGAAAGAAACAATATGTCCTTCAAATATTTCCTCACCAATATCTCAGCAGATAAGAATGGGCATACAGGAAAATTTAAGAATCTCACATTTTTGGCTCTATGCTGATTTTCTAATATAGTAACATAGTAGATGACGGCAGAAAAAGACCTGCACAGTCCATCCAGTCTGCCCAACAAGATAAGTATAGTGTCTATACAGGATCAAACTATCCTTGAATCTAGATGTTCCAGCACTTTGCAGAGTTTCAGTTTCTTTTCTGAAGATTGTCCATAAGAACATGTGTTGCCATACTGGGACAAGCTGAAAGTCCATCAAGCCAAGTATTCTGTTTCCAACAGTGGCCAATCCAGGTCACAAGTACCTGGCAAGATTCCAAAACAGCAAAATAGATTTTACGTTGCTTATCCAAGAACATGCAGTGGATTTTTTGAAGTCCATCCTAATAATGGCTTATGGTCTTTTCTTGAAATTAGCCAAACCTTTTTTAAATCCTGCTAAGCTAACTGCTTTTACCACATTTTCTGGCAATGAATTCCAGAGACTAATTACTCACTAAATGAAGACATATTTTCTCCTGTCCATTTCTTCTAACTTAGAGACTATTGGTTAGGAGGAGACACATAGCTGCTGCACAGGACACTGCAACGTAGCTTCAGTTCTTTCAACCACTTTTCAAATGTCAAGCATAGATACTTGAGATAAATCTCCCTCAGAGAGAGGTACCTCACTAAGAAATTTAGCTGGTTTAAAGAACTAGGAGATGATAGTCCTGGCGATGATAACTTTAAAGCAGGGCCACCCACCATGGAGGAAAAACCATCTTGGGATAAACCCCCTGTAGGAAGGAGAAATGGAAGCGCTAGGTGGATTAGGGCAATGCCTCTCCCCTGAACTTAAGGAGGCACCAGAGTCAAGACCAGCAGCTAAAGGAAGAGAATTCAGAGTCACACGACGGTTATCCATTGGGCCTGGATCCGAGGGAGTACTCACAGAAGGTTATTTAGTTTTAACCTTACACTTCCCCATAGCAGTATATAAAGATGAAAACTTATCTGGAGAAGAAAATATCGTCTAAAGACAGCTTACCAAAGTCTCTGGACCTATCGAGGCTCCACTGGGGCTCCAAAGAGACTTATAAGGGGCCTAGTCAGTGTTGCCAGATAGAAAAGATTGTTCACGCCCAAATCCGCACAAAGTCAATTTGCATATGAATGGCACCATTAATACATTTTAATGAGTCGATTTGCATATGAATGACATCATTAATAAATATTAATGAGTCCATTTGCATACAAATGACATTAAGCCTGCCTCCACTGGCCGCGGCAGCGGGAAAACTGAGCCAACCCGCGGCCTATGGCCGTGGGAAAAAAACCACTGGCGGGGCAAGAAAAAGCCGCCCAAAGTCCCGCAACCCGCACAGGGCGTGAAAAAGCCACAGCGGGTTGCGGAAAGGAGCCCAATCGGGTGGGAAACCCGCAGCCCTGGCAACACTGGGCCTGGTGTTCCCTTTAGGACACACCTCTTTGGCCACACCCTGCAGCTGCCCTACAGGGGTTTTGCTGGCTGTTGTGTACTCCCTGGGCCCGCATTGATGACAGCTTTCTCTCTAAGCCTCCTCTGCGCACCTGGTCAGAAAGCATCCTCTCTCTCCCGGATTTTATTTTTACTGCTCTTCCCTGGGGAAGGCAATCCTAGTACATCCTTTCTGAGCTGGTTTTACTTGGCAGGCTCCACATGGATAAAGATTGCAGTGGTTGAATCTCCTCCTGTATCCCCTGGTATGCCCTTGTTTTCAGAGGGCCCTCCAGAAAGAAACTGAGACTTCCCTGGCACAAAGCACAGGCCGGATGCCATTAATTCCTAACTTGTAATAGAGCTTCCCTTCACCCTCCCCCCCCCCCCCCCCCGCACCCCCTGGGGAGAGTCCTAATAATATATGCAGTGTACAAGTTTTTATAATCATAGCTTTGCAACACGTTCTGCATTATTAAGATGTAAAAGTCTTAATTGCGTTGTAGTACAGTTAATAGGAAATTTGCCACTAAAGCATCTCAGGGCGACTGCGGCAGGGTAATTGTCTCCTTGTTGCTCTACGGGGACATGCTTAAGGGAATTACTTCAGGTTGGAAGTGAAATGAAAAGCAAAGTGCCTTACAAAGAATGCTATCTATTCCCATGGATTATACTGGCACACTGATGGCACAGGTACATCTGGAAACTGCCGTGAGTATTGTCGGAAAGGCAAGTAATGAATTGAAAGAAATATTTAAATGAATTAACTAATCTCTCGGGACCAACCTGCCACCAAATGTTCAAAGGGAAACTGCGGGGTATTTTCTTTTGAAAACTGGCTTGCAGACCCTCGGGTACAGACTACCTGAGAGTCTTCTAGTGCACCCCAAACACCTCTTGGGTGGTTTCAGTCAACAGCTTAGGGGCATTTTTCTCCATTCGTGAGGTTAGGCGCCTGGGATTCTCACAAGAGCACTTTGAAACAGTCTGGCAATATATATATATATATATATATATTTTTTTTTTTTGTTACATTTGTACCCCGCACTTTCCCTCTCATGGCAGGCTCAATGTGGCTTACATGGGGCAATGGAGGGTTAAGTGACTTGCCCAGAGTCCCACTAGCAACATTCCATGTAGAAGTCGGCCCTTGCAGACCACCAATGTGGCCGCGCAGGCTTCTACATGGAATGTTACTAGTGGAATAGCAACATTCCATGTAGAATCTCCCATAGTAGCAACATTCCATGTAGAATCTTCAGTAGTAGTAACATTCCATGTAGAATCTCCAATAGTATCTATTTTATTTTTATTACATTTGTACCCTGCGCTTTCCCACTCATGGCAGGCTCAATGTGGCTTACATGGGGCAATGGAGGGTTAAGTGACTTGCCCAGAGTCACAAGGAGCTGCCTGTGCCTGAAGCGGGGAATCAAACTCAGTTCCTAAGGACCAAAGTCCACCACCCTAGGCCACTCCTCCACTGTTGCTACTATTTGAGATTCTACATGGAATGTTGCTATTCCACTAGCAACATTCCATGTAGACGTAGGCCCTTGCAGATCACCAATGTGGCCGCGCAGGCTTCTGCTTCTGTGAGTCTGACGTCCTGCACATACGTGCAGGACGTCAGACTCACAGAAACAGAAGCCTGCGCAGACTTCTACATGGAATGTTACTAGTGGAATAGCAACATTCCATGTAGAATCTCCCATAGTAGCAACATTCCATGTAGAATCTCCAATAGTATCTATTTTAGTTTTGTTACATTTGTACCCTGCGCTTTCCCACTCATGGCAGGCTCAATGCGGCTTACATGGGGCAATGGAGGGTTAAGTGACTTGCCCAGAGTCACAAAGAGCTGCCTGTGCCTGAGGGGGGAATTGAACTCAGTTCCTCAGTTTTCCAGGACCAAAGTCCATAGTAACTGTATTGATTTATTTATTTGTTACATTTGTATCCCACATTTTCCCACCTATTTGCAGGCTCAATGTGGCTTACATAGTACCGTAAAGGCGGTCTGCAATGTACTTTCTAGAGTTTCTTCTCAGAGTTGGTACAAGAATATGAGAACATACTGGGTCAGACCAATGGAGATAGTGCATGCAAATTTAATAATAACTTAATAACGTAGGAGTCCGTTTACTAAGCTGCGGTAGTGCGAGCGCGTCTTTTGGGAGTGCGCTGGGCCATATTTTTTTTACCGCGTCTAGGAATAAGGGCCTTTTTTTAAAGGGGCCGGAAAATGGACGTGCACTAAAACTGAAACCCTGGCGCATCCATTTTCGGCCTGAGACCTTACTGCCACCCATCGACCTAGCGGTAAGCTCTCACGTGCTATCCGTGCGGTAAGCATGTATTGCGCGCCAACTGCTGTTTACCGCCGGGTAAGCGGCCCATGGTAGAAAATCGAAAAGTATTTTCAACCATGGGATTCGGCGCATACCAAATTTTGGAATTACAGGCCCAGCTCATGCGCTGACTGGGCAGGAGTGCCGATTTGGCGTACGCTGTAAATTCATAGGCCCTCCCGTGCTTTGTAAATGACCGCAGATAAACAACATGTGTGCTTTGTACTGTTTTAGGGACTCCTGAGGCAGGCTGGAGTGGCCGAAACACGACTCGTGTCGAGTCCAGGTTTTAGTAATAAACGTTTGCTGTGAACTGTTTGAGTCCAGAAGAAGTTTTTTTTCCATCATCTGTTTTGTCTCCTTGGCTGTGACTTTTTTGCTTTGGCTTTACCTGTGTGAAGGTTTGTGTTCTTCTGTAATTGTTGCAGATAAACATCAACATGGCCCAGAAAAGCAGGTTACCCCCTTCCCCCTTTGTCTATAAGGTTGTAATTGACACATGACCCCCCTTTTTGACGTATTTTTTTTATTCCTTAAAGTCTCTAATAACCCTATTAGCAAGCTATACACTTAAACACAGTATAATTTAATTTCTATTTTTAAAGTAAATGCCACTCCGCTATGTCGCTGGGGTTTTTTTGTTCAAACTTTCCCAATGCGGTAACATGCGGGAATCCTCATCAGTCTAGTCTACTTATTTTTCTTTTTCAATGTATATTATTCGTGAACATTACACTTATCTTTTTCTTCAGGCGTTTTTGTCTTTCTGCTCAGTTCACTCTACAATGCGCTCCTGTTTCTCAACATCTTCATAAGGATCTGAACCTTTATCTATGTTGCCAGTGGTGTGCTGGAGCAGGCTCTCACAGGCTCGCAAGAGCCGGTTGTTAAGTTTTTAAGAATTTTGGGAGCCGGTTGTTAAAGTAGGGCCCTCCATGGCTATTTTAACAACTGGCTCCCAAAATGTGGGCTTGGGCCCCCTGCTGAATTCTCTTTTACTTTGCTGGTGGGGATGCTGAGCCCTGCCAGCAAAGTAAATAGACTGCTGCTGTTCCCAGCTCCTTGTTTCCAGCTCTGAGCAGCTGGCTGGGACTTCTCCAGCATGTGTGAGAAGTTTCAGCATGATGCTCAGAGCAAGACGTTGGGAGTGGTGGCAGTCCATTTATTGGCTGCCAGCAAAGGTATGCCTAGCGTGCCCACACGAAGGGAGGGAGCAGAGAGAGGCAAGTGTTGCTCCCCCCCCCCCCCCCGGCCACCCCTGGCCCTTCCAAGTGCAGAGCTGGCTACGTCCGGAGAAAGAGCCTGTTGTTAAAAATTTACCAGCACACCCCTCCCTGTATGTTGCCCTTTTTATCATGCTCCATCCAGTATATCTTCTGATTGGAATTCCGAAAACATTTGTCCTTCTAACCCTTCAGTGGTATTAATCACAAATATAATGAAGAGAATCAGTCCTGAGACATATTCCTGAGGCACCGTACTTTTGAGTGAATTCCATTTACCACCATCCTCTACCACTTACCAGTCAACCAGTTTCTGATTCATTTTACCACCTTGGGTCCCATCCTCAAAACACTCAGTTTATTCAAGAGCCTCCAATGAGGAACAGCATCAAAGGCTGTACTGAAATCTACGTAGACCATGTCCAGCGCATACCCTCGATCCAGTTCTGTTGTCGCCAAGTCCGTGAAATCAATCAGATGTGTCCGACATAATTTGCTTTTGGTAAAGCCATGTCAAAAAAGATATAGCGGAATTAGAAAAGGTACAGAGAAGGGCAATGAAAATGATGCAGGGGGTGAGATGACTTCCCTATGAAGAAAGGCTAAAGCGACTAGGGCTCTTCAGCCTGGAGAACAGACAGTTGAGGGGAGACATGATAGAGGTCTATAAAATACTTAGTGGGGTGGAACAGGAGTAGAGGTGACTCGCTTGTTTACTCTTTCAAAAAATACTAAGACTAGGGGGCACAGAATGAAGCTACTATGTAGTAAATTTAAAACAAACCGGAGAAAATACGTCTTCACTCAACATGCAATTAAACTGTGGAATTTGTTTGCCAGAGAATGTGGTAAAAAACAGTTAGCTTAGCAGAGTTTAAAAAAGGTGTGGCTATTTTCTACAAGAAAAGTCCATAAACTAATTTTTAAGATGGATTTGAGAAAAGCCACTGCTTATTTCTAGTAAGTAACATAAAGTCTGCTTTACTGTTCTGGGATCTTATCAGGTACTTGAGATCTGGATTGGCCACTGCTGGAAACAAGGTACTGGGCTTGATGGAGCTTTGGTCTGTACCAGTATGACAATGCTTATGTTCTTATGCTATGTTCATTGTTTCCTGAGCCTCTATAACTCATTTGATTGTAGAAAATTGACTATCCTTTCCTTCAGCAGCATTACCATTACTTTTCCCGCCACCAAGGCTTAATTTCTGGGGGAACAAGTTCTGTCACTTGTTTTCAGATTCCAAAGCAGAAAGGGTGTTGTTCCCCTCCAGCCCTTGCCTTACAATAAGCCTCCAATTAAGAGGAGGTGTTGGGGATGAGCTTGTAACAGAGCAGAGAATGTTCATTCTGCTCCCAAATCCAGCCCCTCTTCTCCTGTTGTTCCTGCCCTTGGCCTGCTCTCCCCTCCCAGCCCCTTCCTCTAGCTCCACAGTTCCACTTCAATTTGTGTCAACAAATTAAGCCCTGTTCACTATCCAACTACGGCTCAGTACGTAGTTCCCCACCTCTTATCCGTTACTACCTTTGTGAAGAGGGATCAAATCAGCCTGTTTCCAATCCTATGGCCCTTCTCAAGTCTTCAAGGATCTATTAAACACATCCTTGAGAGGGCTTACAAAAAGCTCTCTAAGCGCCCTCAGTATCCTGAGATGGATCTCATCCAGTTCCATAGATTAGGCCATGTTTGGTTTGCAAGTTGCTCATAAGTAGTTTAGGTTAATTTGTTCAGATTTGCTCTACCGCGTTTGCTAACCAGCAGATCAAAGCGGTTTACAATTTAACAACAGAAGACATTTAAAGAAAAGAACTACACAATTTCAATAGAAAGTGTGAACTCCAGTTATACAACACAAGATTAAACCAAGGGAAGAGGAAATGCAGAAGAGAAGGTAAGATATGAAAAGGGGAAAGGATAGAGGTAATAGGGAAGGTGCAGATGTCTAACAGCAAAGGATCGCACCACCTAAGGAGAAAAGAACGCTTGATGAAAAAGCCAGGTTATTAAAGCAGTTTTGTAATTGTTAATGGAAGATTCCGTTCAAACGTGAAGTGGAAGGGAGTTCCATAGAAATGGTGCTGCGTTAAAGAAGGCCCTTAGGCTAGTGGAATCTAGGTGGGCCAGTTTCGGCCCTGGGAATGCAAGCTACATAAGTATTGCCATACTGGGAAAGACCAAAGGTCCTTCAAGCCCAGCATCCTGTTTCCAACAGTGGCCAATCCAGGTCACAAATGCCTGGCAAGATCCTAAAAAGGTACAAAACATTTTATACTGCTTAACCCAGAAATAGTGGATTTTCCCCAACTCCAATTTAATAATGGTCTATGGAGTTTTCCTTTAGGAAGCTGTCCAAACCTTTTTTTAAAAACTCCGCTAAGCTAACCACCTTTACCACATTCTCTGGCAACGAATTCCAGAGTTTAATTACATGTTGAGTGAAGAAACATTTTCTCCGATTCATTTTAAATTGACTACATTGTAGCTTCATCGCATGCCCCCTAGTCCTAGTATTTTTGGAAAGCATAAACAGACGCTTCATATCTACCCGTTCAACTCCACTCATTATTTTATAGACCCTCAGCCGCTTTTTCTCCAAGCTGAAGAGCCCTAGCCGCTTTAGCCTTTCCTCATTGAAAGAGCAAAGCAAGCGGGCTGGAGAGCCTGGAATTTTAAGTGTAGAGAGATAAGAGGGAAGACCTGACTTGAGTGCCTGGAAAGTACGCAAGAGAATTTTGAATTTCAAGATGCTGCTCAACCAGTAATCAATAATGATTCTGCAGCAAAGGAGAGATACAAGCATGACAAAAAAGTCTGGTCGCCCCCGAAAAGTTTCAGGGAAAGATTCGGACTGCCACTAGAGGTTGCAACCACCATTTTGAATCCAGAGCTGGGACGGGCAGCAGCAAGAGTGGATCAATGAGGCCCAACCTACCCTACAATGATTCTTTGTAGGCTGGGAAAGTACTGTCAAAGCATACAATCTTTTTCCAAAAATGATATTGCATACAAACTTTCAAAATCACATGTTTTCTTTCCCCCACCTGTGCCACAGTCTACTTGCAGGCTTATTTTCGAAAGAGAAAGACGCCCATATTTCGACCCAAATCGGGAGCTGGGCGTCTGTTTCCCGTGGGCGCCCAAATCGGTATAATCGAAACCCGATTTTTGGCGTCCTCAACTGCAGTCCGTCACGGAGACGAACAAAGATAACGGGGACGTGTTGGAGGTGTGGCGAAGGCGGGACTGGGGCGTGGTTATCGGCCAAGGAGAGATGGGCGTCTTTAGCTGATAATCGAAACAAGAAGGGCGTTTATGACGAGAATTTGGTCCGCTTTATTTGGACCCTTTTTTTTCAGGTCCAAGTCCCAAAAAAGTGCCCCAACTGACCAGATGACCACCGGAGGGAATCGGGGATCACCTCCCCTGACTCCCCCAGTGGTCACTAACCCCCTCCCACCAAAAAAAAAACACTTTACAAACTTTTTTTGCCAGCCTGTATGTCAGCCTCAAATGCCGTACCCACCTCCATGACAGCAGAATGTGTTCTATCCTGTGACAGCCTTTCCCTGGTTCTGATGTGGGTCTCGGGTGAGTGTGACACCTTTTCTGTTAAGGGCACTGCAGAGTCACATCAGCAATGCATTGTGGTGGGTGTAGGGTATTGGGCTCCGTGATTCCACTAGCTCACGATGTTGGTAGTTGGTAGGCTCTACTCCCATGGTGCTTTTCCCTCTGCTTACTGGGTCAGTGTGCCCTGTTTTGTTTCTGGTAGTCCATGAGGTAGTGGCCATTTGTGTAAAGCCAGTTTTAGATCCCTTTCGTGTGTTAGCCACGTTAAAGAACTTAGTTCTTACCTTGAATGTTGCTGAAAGAGGGCATTGTACACCATTCTGCCAGCACGGACCTACAGCTAATCTCAGTACCAGCGAGACTCGTTGCCAGTAGGGCACAACCTCTGATCTGCAGTTAACTGTGAGCAAACGTGCTTATTCAAATAAAGGACGTTTTCAGCGAGATTAGTCTTCAGGTGTGAACTGCTGTGCCAAGGTTATACAGCAGCAACAAGTCCTGTCCCTGGAGCACTTTTAGTGGGTACCGCAGTGCACTTCAGGCAGGCAGACCCAGGCCCATCCCCCCCCCCACCCTTAACACTTGTGGTGGTAAATTGGAGGGCTCTAAAACCCACTGTACCCACATGTAGTTGCCCCCTTCACCCCTAAGAGCTATGGTAGTGTTGTACATTTGTCCCTCCCACGACCAAATGACTTGGATTGGGACGTTTCTAAGCTGGACGTTTTTAGTTTCCATTATCGCAAAAAAAAAAAACAACGCCCATCTCAGAAGGGACCAAATCCATGGCATTTGGTCCGTCCTATTACTACTACTACTATTTAGCATTTCTATAGCGCTACAAGGCGTACGCAGCGCTGCACAAACATAGAAGAAAGACAGTCCCTGCTCAAAGAGCTTACAATCTAATAGACAAAAAATAAAGTAAGCAAATCAAATCAATTAATGTGTACAGGAACGAGAAGAGGGTAGGTGGAGGCGAGTGGTTACAAGTGGTTACGAGTCAAAAGCAATGTTAAAGAGGTGGGCTTTCAGTCTAGATTTAAAGGTGGCCAAGGATGGGGCAAGATGTAGGGGCTCAGGAAGTTTATTCCAGGTGTAGGGTGCAGCGAGACAGAAGGCGCAAAGTCTGGAGTTGGCAGTAGTGGAGAAGGGAACAGATAAGAAGGATTTATCCATAGAGCGGAGTGCACGGGAAGGGGTGTAGGGAAGGACGAGTATGGAGAGATACTGGGGAGCAGCAGAGTGAGTACATTTATAGGTTAGTAAAAGAAGTTTGAACAGAATGCGAAAACGGATAGGGAGCCAGTGAAGCGACTTGAGGAGAGGGGTAGTATGAGTAAAGCGACCCTGGTGGAAGACGAGACGGGCAGCAGAGTTTTGAACCGATTGGAGAGGAGAGAGGTGACAAAGTGGGAGGCCAGCAAGAAGCAGATTGCAGTAGTCTAAACGAGAGGTGACAAGGGTGTGGATGAGGGTTTTGGTAGGGTGCTCAGAAAGAAATGGGCGGATTTTACGGATGTTGTAAAGAAAGAAACGACAGGTCTTGGCGATCTGCTGGATATGAGCAGAGAAGGAGAGAGAAGAGTCAAAGATGACTCCAAGGTTTCGAGCTGAGGAGACAGGGAGAAAGAGAGAGCCATCAACAGAAATAGAAAACGGGGGGAGTGGGGAGGTTGGTTTGGGGGGGGGGGAAATGAGAAGCTCGGTTTTGGTCATGTTTAATTTCAGGTGGCGTTGAGACATCCAGACAGCAATGTCAGACAACCGTATTTTCGAAACGAAAGATGGACGCCCATCTTTTTCGATAATACAGTCTGTCCCGCCTCTTCACATACCCGTTTTCGGACATAGACGCCCATGGAGATGGGCGTTCGATTACGCCCCTCTTGGTGATTTAGGAAACATTATACTTCATTTATAAGCAATTTTGCTAACTTTAGACTGCTGTAGAGACTGCTCAATCCATTCACAAAGAACAAGCTAGATACAGGTTATACAGCGCATGCGCTCTCTGTGTTCAGTACTCTAAATGCAAAATAAATCCTAATAAATAAATAAATAAATAAAACAAAAAGCGGGCACATGTTTAAAGCCAATTCCAGCTCCACAGGGAAAATTCAGCAACAGTAGGAAAAAAAAGCAATGAGTGTATAACTCAATAACAAAACTGAGATTTTTTTTTTTACAGTTGTTCCAACAATTTCTCCTCATTATTGATTTTTAATGTCTCGTCCTTCAGTGATAGAATAGCTCTTATATAGTTCTTTTCTATTTGCTTTTTGAGGAAAGCCTGATGAGACAAACAAGAGCATGGTACACTGTCTTATTATTAGAAAGATATAGCTTCTCTCTCTCTCTCTCTCAATGCTGTTTATTCCAACGCTCCTGCAGCATGAAGGGGAAAGCGGCACTTTGCCATAATGTCATGATCAAAGGCTTGAAGAAAAGCAGGTCTCTTCCACACTCCCCGGATTGGCATTGATGCCGGATCTATACAGCAAGAAGGTTTACGTGCACTGAGGTGTAACTATAAGCCTTCAATTTATTAGGAGTGCGTAGGAAAATTTAGAAACCCTGTTTTCAACTGAAATAGAGATATAGTGCAATGAAGGAAGCTTCTATTGCTTTGATGTGTATGGGCAGGGGATGATGGTAGCCTCAGAATGGCTTTAAAAGGATCTGTCTCTTCACATGGAGAATCATGTCGTTTTGAGGAAAGCGTATGGGCTTGAGGAGAAAGCGGGACGAAAAGGAGTTGAAGAAATAAAGGGAAGATCAGGATAACATTATGTGTATTTCTGTTCGTAGATGCCAATTTTTCATGATTGAGGATGCCGAACAAGATAAATTACTCATTCCCATATACCATTGAAGGAGTTTATTCAATACTGAGGGTGTTCAGCACCCACTGCCCCAAAACAGCAGGCCCCTATGTTTTTATACAGTTTTAAATTGAAAAATTAAATAAGTGATTTTAAAAGGCTTACATTCCTACCTGTAACCTCCGTTCTCAAGACAAATCCCTCCTGTCAGGTACCCTTCTCCACCACCGCCAACTCCAGGCTCCGCCCGTTCTGCCTCGCCTCACCCTTTGCTTGGAATAAACTCCCTGAGCCCATACGCCAGGCCCCCTCCCTGCCCGTCTTCAAATCCTTGCTCAAAACCCACCTCTTCAATGTCGCCTTCGGCACCTAACCACTACACCTCTATCTTGACTGCCCCAACTTGACATTCCGTCCTTTAGATTGTAAGCTCCTTGGAGCAGGGACTGTCCTTTATGTCAATTTATGTTAATCTGTACAGCGCTGCGTAACTCTAGTAGCGCTCTAGAAATGTTAAGTAGTAGTAGTAGTTATCTGCTGAGATATTGGTGAGGAAATGTTTGAAGGACATATTGTTTCTTTCTAATGCCTACTAAATTGGTGAGAACTAGGATGAGTTGGCACCTGACGTGCTTATCACCTAAGGCACAGAGAAGGGTGATAAAAAATTATAAAGGTGATGGGATGACTTGCCTATGAGAAAAGGCTAAAGCGGCTAGGGCTCTTCAGCTCGGAGAAGAGACGGATGAGGGGAGATATGATAGAGGTCTATAAAATAATGAGTGGGATGGAATGGGTGGATATGAATTGCTTGCTTACTCTTTCCAAAAATACTAGGACTAAGGAGCACTCAATGAAGCTATTAAGTAGAAAATTTAAAAGAAATCAGAGAAAATATTTCATCACTTAACACATTATTAAACTCTGAAATTTGTTCTCAGAAAGTGGTATCTTGTTTTGCTTCGGTATAGAGATAAGCACTGAGTTTGATGTATTTTGTGGCCTATGCATGCTCTGTGTCTGGATTTGTAACCTCCAGCCCTCCCCCTTCCCCCCCTTTTGTTCCTCTCTTCTTCTCCACCTCCCTTTCTTCCCCCTTTCTCTTAATGTGATTCTAGTTGTGGATAGTTGCTTCTTGAATGTGAGTTCCAGTTTTGCCATGATTTGTAAATGTTGCTTGTTGTACTGTGGTGAGCTCCTGCTTCTATTGTATTGTATTGAAATCCAATAAAAGATATTAAACTTGTAAAAAAAAAAAAAAAAAAGAAAGTGGTAAAAGCAGTAACCATAGCAGGGTTTAAAAAAGGTTGGATAAGTTCCTAAATGAAAAGTCCATAAGCCATTATTAAAACGGTTTTGGGAAAATCCACTGCTTATGTCGGCGTACCTCAGGGTTCTGTTCTTGGTCCCCTCCTCTTTTCTATCTACACTTCTTCCCTTGGTTCATTAATCTCATCCCATGGCTTTTCCTACCATCTCTATGCTGATGACTCCCAAATCTACCTTTCTACCCCTGATATCTCACCTTGCATCCAAACCAAAGTTTCAGCGTGCTTGTCTGACATTGCTTTCTGGATGTCTCTACGCCACCTGAAATTAAATATGACCAAAACCGAGCTTCTCATTTGCCCCCCCCCCCCCCCCCCCGCTCCCCCCCCCCCCCCCCCCCCGTTTTCTATTTCTGTTGATGGCTCTCTCATTCTCCCTGTCTCCTCAGCTCGAAACCTTGGGGTCATCTTTGACTCTTCTCTCTCCTTCTCTGCTCATATCCAGCAGACCGCCAAGACCTGTCGTTTCTTTCTTTACAACATCAGTAAAATCCGCCCCTTTCTTTCTGAGCACTCTACCAAAACCCTCATCCACACCCTTGTCACCTCTCGTTTAGACTACTGCAACCTGCTTCTTGCTGGCCTCCCACTTAGTCACCTCTCTCCTCTCCAGTCGGTTCAAAAGTCTGCTGTCCGTCTCATCTTCCTCCAGGGTCGCTGTACTCATCCTACCCCTCTCCTCAAGTCGCTTCACTGGCTCCCTGTCCGTTTTCGCATCCTGTTCAAACTTCTTCTACTATCCTATAAATGTACTCACACTGCTGCTCCCCAGTATCTCTCCACACTCATCCTTCCCTACACCCCTTCCCGTGCACTCCGCTTCATGGATAAATCCTTCTTATCTGTTCCCTTCTCCACTACTGCCAACTCCAGACTTCGCGCCTTCTGTCTCGCTGCACCCTATGCCTGGAATAAACTTCCTGAGCCCCTACGTCTTGCCCCATCCTTGGCCACCTTTAAATCTAGACTGAAAGCCCACCTCTTTAACATTGCTTTTGACTTGTAACCACTCGCCTCCACCTACCCTCCTCTCTTCCTTCCGGTTCACATTAATTGATTTGATTTGCTTACTTTATTTATTTTTTGTCTATTAGATTGTAAGCTCTTTGAGCAGGGACTGTCTTTCTTCTATGTTTGTGCAGCGCTGCGCATGCCTTGTAGCGCTATAGAAGTGATAAGTAGTAGTAGTAGTCTCTTGTAACCAGAGCTAATATTGTGATGTCATAATGCCTCAGTCCACCAATAAGAGCCAACCTCATCAGTGATGTCACAATGGCTTGATTGTCCTATACTTGGCTCACTTTTATTACATAGCTCTTTGAGCAGGGACCGTCTTTCTTCTATGTTTGTGCAGCGCTGCGTACACCTTGTAGCGCTATAGAAATGCTAAATAGTAGTAGTAGTTGTAGTAGAAGTACACTATAGTGCCCCATAGGGCTCTTCTGGGATGTTTGTGTGGCCAGTCTACTAATAATGCTGAGTACTCCTACATTCTAATGGCTTGATTTTGTGCGTTTTTCACTTGTTGTTTTTTTTTTTTTCGTAAATGGACCAAAAAGTAAATAGAGTACAAAAACATCTAGCAAATAGCCATTTTTGAGAAAAAACAATAGACAATTTCTGTTTCAAAAATGGCTATATTCCCCACTTGAATTTTGGACTTAGACATCATATCGAAAATGCCCCTCCATGTTACTTTATGTACCTTTTAGCACTTTTTATTTTTATTTTTTTTGTTACATTTGTACCCTGCACTTTCCCACTCATGGCAGGCTCAATGCGGCTTACATGGGGCAATGGAGTGTTAAGTGACTTGCCCAGAGTCACAAGGAGCTGCCTGTGCCTGAAGTGGGAATTGAACTCAGTTCCTCAGGACCAAAGTCCACCACCCTAACCACTAGGCCACTCCTCCACTGTTACTACTATTGGAGATTCTACATGGAATGTTGCTATTCCACTATCAACATTCCATGTAGAAGTCGGCCCTTTTAGATCACCAATGTGGCCGCGCAGGCTTCTGCTTCACAGAAACAGAAGCCTGCGCAGCCTTCTACATGGAATGTTGCTAGTGGAATAGCTTGTATACACAAACCAGGACTCTTAGCCACCAACTTCAAGAAAGTGCTAGCAAAACAGTTCACACCAGTATAATGTGGCAGATCTATAATTTATATGTATAGAGTACCCTCAGATATAAACCACTGTAACTGCAGTCAATAATGCTGCTAAAAAGTGGCATAGCACTCCTTTCATTGGGTAACTCTGACAATTTTTTGGGGAGAGCAACATATGCTCATTTTTTTATGCATCCCAATCACCACAGTGCTATAAAATCACTTGTAACTTTTAAAATAGTATATACTAGGTGAAAACTGTGCCCGCGGAGTCGGGCAGTTCCAGGGAAAGGCAACTGATAAATGTTTTAACAAGGCAAGACAGTTCTGCCTGGGAGGCAAGAACTCAAAAGATAAGTGCACAGTTTTCACCTAGTATATACTATTTTAAAAGTTACAAGTGATTTTATAGCACTGTGGTGATTGGGATGCATAAAAAAATGAGCATATGTTGCTCTCCCCAAAAAATTGTCAGAGTTACCCAATGAAAGGAGTGCTATGCCACTTTTTAGCAGCATTATTGACTGCAGTTACAGTGGTTTATATCTGAGGGTACTCTATACATATAAATTATAGATCTGCCACATTATACTGGTGTGAACTGTTTTGCTAGCACTTTCTTGAAGTTGGTGGCTAAGAGTCCTGGTTTGTGTATACAAGTGGTTGAATGTTACCAGAGACATTGATATTGTGAATATGTTTTTTGCTAGTGGAATAGCAACATTCCATGTAGAATCTCCAGTAGTATCTATTTTATTTTTGTTACATTTGTATCCCGTGCTTTCCCACTCATGGCAGGCTCAATGCGGCAATGGAGGGTTAAGTGACTTGCCCAGAGTCACAAGGAGCTGCTTGTGCCTGAAGTGGGAATCGAACTCAGTTCCTCAGGACCAAAGTCCACCACCCTAACCACTAGGCCACTCCTCCACTCCACTTTATATTCACTATCAAAATATGTGTCTACAGATAATACTAATGGATGCTTTCCATTTGTAGTTTAACTCAAACACAGGATATGGAATCTTGAGCTGAGCTAAGGGAGAGAGACAATCTAGTAAATGCCAAAGCCAGCCGTTCTCATGTACATAAGTATTGTGAAGGTCTATCAAACCCAGTATTCTGTGTCTAACATTGGCCGATCCAGGTCACAAGTACTACTACTACTACTTATCATTTCTATAGCGCTACAAGGCATACGCAGATCCCAAAACAGTACGATACATTTTATGCTGCTTTTCCTAGAAATAAGCAGTGAAATTTCCCTAATTCCATTTTAATAATGGTTTATGGACTTTTCCTTTAAGAAGCCGTGTAAACCTTTTTCAAACCCCGCTAAGCTAACTGCTTTTACTGCAATTTCTGCCAATAAATTCCAGAGTTTAATTACACGTTGAGTGAAGAAAATTTTTCTCTGATTCGTTTTAAATTTACTACTTTGCAGCTTCATCGCATGCCCCCTGTTGCGGATTCCCTGAATCTCCTAGGCGTAACTATTGATCAAAATCTTAACCTAGATAATCATGTAAAAAATGTTATAAAAAATGTTCTATGCAATGTGGAGGCTTAGAAGAGTGAAACCTTTCTTCCCAAGGGAGACATTCCGCATACTAGTGCAATCAATGGTACTAAGCCATTTGGACTATTGCAATTCCTTATATGCGGGATGCAAGGCACAAACTATTAAGAAACTCCAGACAGCCCAGAACACCGCAGCCAGATTGATATTCGGAAAGGCGAAATATGAACGTGCCAGACCCCTTAGAGAAAAATTGCACTGGCTCCCACTGAAGGATCGAACCGCATTCAAGATTTGTACCCTGGTTCATAAAATTATTTACGGAGATGCCCCATCATACATGTCAAACCTAATAGACTGGTTTCCATTAGCGGCGAAAACCGAGGCCGGCCATCTCTAAGTCCAGCGATCTCAACATTTAGGTCAACCATCTCTAAGGTTGACCTAAATGTTGAGATTTGGCCAGTCCCGACCGTATTATCGAAACAAAAGATAGCCGCCCATCTTGATCGATAACATGGTTGGCTCCGCCCCTTCCCGGGGCCATCCCCAGAGATGGCCGCCCTTAGAGATGGGCGCCCCCGTTCGATTATGCCCTCTAGGTGCCTAAATTTTGGAACACCCACAAAACACCCATTTCCCTGCTCATAACCACTCCCACGCATTAGAAGTTCATTGCACATTGTTACAGAATACACTTAGCGAGTTGTGCGCCTAAATTCTAATCAGTGCCAATTAGTGCTCCTTATTGCTTGTTACGTGCTGTTATCAGCACTCATTATCTTGTTAAGCCAATTAAGTTACATGCGGTGTGATAGAATATGACCAATTTCGGCGCCTAAATGTAAGCGTACTATATGGAATCCAGGAGATAGCACTCAAAATTGTGTGTGCAATTTAATTGCATAATGAGCCAATTAATGCTGATAATTAGGAGCTATTGGCAATAATTAGAATTTACGTACACATCTTTAATAGTCGGTATTCTATAAATATGCACGCATAAATTTTCCCGCACAGGTCCGAAAAGGGCCATGGGAGGGGCATGGGCGTGTCAGGGGCATTCCTGGTATTTGTGCACAGTGTTCCAGAATAAGACAGATCCGCAGCTAATTTAAGCGCGAGGATTCTTATGCCAGGTTTCACCCAAAACTGGGTACAAATCCTGGCACCAAAAGCTATTCTATAAATGCTGCCCACCCAGTGGCGTAGCAAGGGCGGGGCGGTGGGGGTAGTCCGTCCCGGGTGCATGCTGCTGGAGGGTGCAGAGAGCAACCTTGTGCTTTTGGCTCCGCTGGTTCCCTGCTCCTGTTCGGGGCAGAGGGAGCCAGTGGAGCCGACAGGCGCGGCTGCTCTCTGCACCCTCCAGCAGCCAAGAATGCAACCGAGGGGGGGGGGGGCTTGATACGCCGGGTAGGGGGGTGTCATTGCGCCGGGGGGGGGGGGGGTGTCGTGCTGCACCCTGGGGGGATGGACGCCGCTGCACCCGGTAGGGGTGTGCAGCAGCGATCCGCCCCGGGTGGCAGCCGACCTACGATCGCCACTGCGCCCACCTCGGAGCACCATTTATAGAATGCTTCTTAGTGCTCGTTTTTTTGGCACTGATCTTTTGGGGCCATATACAGGATCTAGCCCTATCTGTATAATGATGGTACAGCCCACTCGCTGTCTGGGTTGTGGTATAGAATATCCATGATCTATTTAAGTACCACGGCTGGCGTTTGAGAATGACGAGCAAGATGTTTAAATATTGACCTGAATCACTTTTGACCCTCCTCTCCCCTCCCCCTTCAACTCTTCTGCCTTAAAAAGAAAGCTATCAGAAGCAACGTTTCAAAATAGTCCTCATCTCTTTTACAGCTAGACATCCCATTACTCTTTTCCTGTTTTAATCCATTCCCTTGTAACCAGTTCTTTTCTCTAAAATGAATTATCATTGGCTGTTACAGGCACACTTCTCTGCCATTTGTCTTATTGAAACATAGGCCAGTTCCCTTGTGATAAACAATCATTCAGTATCTAATACATCAAAAGCTCACTAAACACCAAACCAAATGTAGATAGATTTATTCCACTTTGAGCTCAATGGTTTTGGTTTTTTTTTCTTTCCAGTCTCTCCGATCTCCAATGACTGTCGCTTAATCTGGGTGTATTATTTTGCTTGTACCAATCTAAACCACAACCTTTCAGTTTTTCAGAAAACAGAGAGAGAGAAAAAAATGTCCATAAATCATTACTGCTTCTAAAAAGTAAGGAGGGAACGAGGAACCATTATTCAAGCTCATTGCTCAAATGGATGGTCCAAGAAAAGGTAGGTTGTTGAGGTGGATTGGGTTTGGAAGAGAAAATGACCAGAAAATCAAAAAAGAAAACTCAAAATGCTTCAATTTCCTCCTTCCTTTACTGCGGGGATTCTCGAATCTGTCCTGGGGAAGTTCTAGTCACTTGGTTTTCGTCAATGAGAATGCATTACATAAGTAATGCCACACTGGGAAAAGACCAAGGGTCCATCGAGCCCAGCATCCTGTCCACGACAGCGGCCAGTGCAGGCCAAGGGCACCTGGCGAGCTTCCCAAACGTACAAACATTCTATACATGTTATTCCTGGAATTGTGGATTTTTTCCAAGTCCATTTAGTAGCGGTTTATGGACTTGTCCTTTGGGAAACCGTCTAACCCCTTTTTAAACTCTGCTAAGCTAACCGCCTCCACCACGTTCTCTGGCAACGAATTCCAGAGTTGAATTACACGTTGGGTAAAGAAAAATTTTCTCCGATTTGTTTTAAATTTACTACACTGTAGTTTCATCGCATGCCCCCTAGTCCTAGTATTTTTGGAAAGCGTGAACAGACGCTTCACATCCACCTGTTCCACTCCACTCATTATTTTATATACCTCTATCATGTCTCCCCTCAGCCGTCTCTTCTCCAAGCTGAAAAGCCCTAGCCTCCATAGTCTTTCTTCATAGGGAAGTCATCCCATCCCCGCTATCATTTTAGTCGCCCTTCGCTGCACCTTTTCCAGTTCCACTATATCTTTCTTCAGATGCGGCGACCAGAATTGAACACAGTACATTAGGCACTGCTTCCACTGCATGCAAATTTGACTCATGCATATACACTCTGGAGATCCTGAAAATCCAATTGGCTGGAGCTCCTGTAGGGCAGGTTTGGGAACCACTACTGTAAGGGTACCAGATATTTCCATTTTTGTAGACTAGTGATTTTCAACACAGTCCTCAAGTCATATCCAACCAATTAGTACTTACAGAAATCAGCAATAACTATGCGTCAGGGCCTTCTCTCTACCAAGTCTCACCCACTGATGCGGTTGGAGAGAAGGGAAGAGGCGCTGGAAATGTGGGGGGAGGAGGTTGGAGGGAAGGGAGAGAGGCGCTGGACATGTAAGGAGGTGCTAGAGAGAAGAGATAGAGGGGAGGGGAGAGAAGGGAGAGAGGTGCTGGATATGCAGGGGGTGGAGAAGGGAGAGAGATATTGGATATGCAAGGGGCAGGAGGAAAGGGGGAGAGGTGCTGGACATGCAAGGAGGGGCTGGAGCGAAGGGAGAGTGGTGCTGGTTGCAAGGGTGGCTGGAACGAAGGGAGAGAGGTACTGGATATGAAGGGGAGGGCTGGAGGGAAGGGGAAGAGATGTGGACCTGCAAGGAGGGCTAGAGCGAAGGGAGAGAGGTGCTGAACCTATTGGTGGGGGGAAAGTTTGGGGTTAAAGGGAAGGGAAAGAGATGCTGGACCATGGAGATAAAGGAAGAGGGGGTCAAATGCTGAACCCACAGTGAGAGAATGAGCCAGATGCATAAGTGGGAGGGAAAAGAGAAAGAGAGGAGCTGGGTGAGGTCAGAGAGGAGAGGGAGACTGGTGTGGGAGAGGGAAAAAGGGGACATAGTAAGGTATAGAGAAACAGAAGGGAGATGATGGGTATTGGGTGGGAGCATGGGGGCAGGGACACAGGTAAGATGCTGTATTCGAATGGCATATGGGCACAGAGGGGCAATGCCTGACACATGGGGGGGGGGGGAGAGATATGGGAATAGAGATACATTGGACCCAGAGGGGAGGTACCAGACAAGGGGTAGAAGAGGAACACAGAAGGGAGATGCTGAGCATGGGGTACATGGGTGCACAAAGGAATGATGACGGATGTGGGGATATGAACACAGGGGAGATGCTGGACATTGGACAAGGAAATATAGGGACAGAAAGATGGGAGATGGCTGGTGGACATGGAGAGAGAAGAACTGTCAAATGGACAGAAAAGACAGAGGAAAGCAGAAACCAGAGACTGGGACCAATATGATTTGAAAAATAAAATGACCAGACAACAAAAAGGTACAACAAATGATTTTTATTTTCTATTTTGTGATTAGACTATGTTAGATTTGGTATAAACATCTTGCCAGAGCTGGTGTTAGACATGGCTGGGGCCCAGGGCAGACATCTGGGAGAGGACCCCAAAGCCCATTACCAGGCTATGCCTTCTTCATCTTTCGGCGGGCTTGGGGCTCTCTCTGGCCAGAGAGCAAGCACAATTGCCCCTCAAACACCATCCTTGGCATGTGCCATCTTTATATTTTGCACAGGAGGAAATGCCTTTCTTTCTTGTTTCTCTAGTACTACTACACGCAAGGTCTGGCTTCTTGGAGTTTCAGTTTAATTTATATGTATAGAGTTTGTGGTCACTTATTCTGTATTTGGCATTTGTGTTCTGTGTGTTTGACTGAGATGTTCTGTCACCATTAAAGTTTCTGTGTAGAATTCTGCAGTAATTTGGTTTGTTCAGTTTTCTCGATAGAAGTATCAATATTGTAGGGCCCCACTGTAATATTTAAGGCAAACGGGCGGACTGACAAAACCTGTCCGGACATGTCCTCAAAAAGAGGACGTGTCCGGGTAAATCCGGACATATGGTAACCCTAGGAAGGAACAAGGGGTGATATGTGCTGTGTAACCCAGGACTGTGTCTGGAAGAGGAAATGTCTTGGCCTTGCTGATGGAATAAAGCGGTTTTAAGCATATTTTTGGAGTCTGCTTCTGGGAGTGCTGAGTCCAGGGAAGGGCCTTTCCAGGGTCATCCGAGTTCATACCTGCAGGAAGGCCTGAAGGTGGCGGCCTACTGTCAGAATACATTGGCATCTTTAGCATTTAGCGTGCACCTATTTTAATGCACACTAAAAACGCCAGCGGGCCTACGTAAAAGACCTCCCTTCATTTGTAAAGTGCTATAGTTACTTTGGATTGGAATAACTAGATTGTAACTAGATTGAAATCAAGATACTCCGAGATTGGTGTATTAAAAATATATAATGAGATCCTTTGCCTCAGCCGACTGGTTATTGAAAGCTTCAGCCAAATATAGTGACACGGACAGAAAGTTTTACAAAAATAATCTTGATGGAAGCGTGGAGTGGCAGATGTACAAACTTGACATACTGTATTTTCTTTTAAAATGTTCTAGCCAAGATTCATAAATTGTTTGAAGGTCTGAGTGTGTTGTCTTGATTTGCTTTCTCCTGGATACTTTAACGGTGATAATGAATCCGTGTTTAGTACTGCAACAAATTTACCAGACAGATTTCTTTCTGAACAGTGAGAAAATGTGTCTGATTTTAAGATTCTGTATTTACAGTGTCAGATAATGGGGGGGACACAGGAACGAAGCAGCAGACCACAAGAGTCCAAAATAGAGAGGTGAAGTTTATTAACAAGGGAACACCCTTAAGAACCTGATGTGGTCATGTTTCAACAAAGAAAGCTGTACCAAAGGTCACAATCTGTTGGAAATGTATTTAATCGAGACAATTTCCAACAGATTGTGACACCTGATGCAACCTGCTTTGGCAAAATACGGCCATGTCAGCTTCTTCCCGTTCTAAGGGGGTCCCTTGTCGATAAACTTTATGTCTCTACTTTGGATTCCTATGATCTAGTGCTACTTTACTGTGTCCCTTGTTGGTCCTGTAGAATCCAGTCCTCAGGGACCACCCGAATATGTAGGAGAGAGAGATTTGCATACCAAGAAGGCAGTGCGTCCAAATCTATATCATGCATATTCACTGTGGATATCCTGAAAACCCAACTGGCCATGTGGTCCCTGAAGACTGGGTTGAAAACCACTGAACTAGAGATGAATAACACAACCTGAATCAGGTTTGAAACATCTGCAGGCACAAAGAGGATTTGGGTAGATCCAAAATAATCCAGATTCTTTCTGGTTCTAGGTTGAATTAGGTCACCTCCCCCCCCCCCCCCCCCCCCCCCATGATATAGGCGATCTGGAGTAGTGAGCCCTTGGGCTGCTGCCTGAGACCGGCAACAGCAGGAGAACCTCCCAAACTGGAAGCGAGACTCGACCAGGTTTAGCTGGACAGAACTCTGAAGCGGATCTGGCCCGGCTGGACTGGAATCAAAGGCTGAAAGAGACTTGGCTTGGCTGGACTGGAACCAAAGGCTGGAACAGACTTGGCTTGGCTGAGCTGGATTCAGGATTTCCAGACAAGGCAGACACAAGCAGGGTAGGGCAGAAGCAAGGACAGACAGGGTAGTACAAACAGGACGGGAACTAAAGCTGAAGAAAGACAGGGCAGAGACTCACAGTAAGGAACTGAAGACACGCAGGGCAGATACAACAGAAAGGAAGCTAGGACCAAACAAGGCAGACACAAACAGTAAGGAACTGAAGCTAAAGACACACAAGACAAGCACTAGCAGAGCTAGAACTGCAACAAGCACTCACAGACGAAAGCACATCTGAAGACCTCTGTTGCAAAGGCAAGTCTGACAATTCCCAGGAGCTTAACAAAGGCAATTACAGATGAGGTCACAGGTGAGGCTTGGCAGCAGAAACATCGGGGCAAGTCTGGAGTGCTGGAACATCAGGACCGGAATGGAACCTGGAAGATGTCTGAGAAACAGGAAAAAACAGTCCACAGAAACCACAGGGCCCGATCACCCGGGGGCAAGGTGAGTGTAGGCATGCAATAAAGTCACAATCGTGACAATAGTTTGTTTTGCATTTTACCTCCTCCAAAGCCAATGGCAGCACCATAGGCATATAGTAACTTGACTTACAAATTTGGTGGAGGGCAAAGGGTAGAAAAGTCATACAGGTTGAGGGGGGGAGGGCAAACATTTCTCCTACCCCCTCCACTCTGATTAAATGGTTTAAGAGACGGGCACACATTCTCTCTTCCCGCACATATACACTTTACAGACTTTCTGTACCCTCTCCACGGGTCTGGCCCCAGCACTGTCTCCCATCTTCCTCACACTCCAGTAGGGATGGACTGTCATTTGAAGTGAATGTTGTTTGCTAATTAGAATGCACACAATTTGCATATTTGCACATTTGTCTTAAAGAGCATATACTTCATTCACAAATTATGGCCCAGATATTCAGACCGCGGGAGGTAATAGCCAGGCTGTCTTCTACAGTTCGTGCTGAACTCGGATATTCAATGTCGGGCCGTTTCCAGTGACCAGCATTGAATATCTGGAATTTTTTTCGGATGATTTGAAGATAACTGGCTATATCAATATTCATAGGATAGGATATTCAATAGGAGCCAAGGGGGAGGACCACTACGTCATTAAACAGATGATATTTAAATGAGCACTAAAAACACCGCCGCCATCTTTGCGGGGGGGGGGGGGGGGGGGGTTGGTCCCGAAGAAGTAAAGCAGAGCTGGCGCTAAAAGAGTCAGGGGTAAGATCTAGGTAGAGATATAATTTTAAATTTATCCTTGCTTGGGTCCTAGAAAATACTGGGATTTTGGGTAATGATGATAGATGTGCTAATGTTGTTTTTTTCCGTTATAGGGTAATGTCCTTGAGACAGCTCACTTCTGAGCGAAACATGCATGTCGGACAGTAGAACCCCTGGGTCCGATCGAAAAAAGAATGAAAAAAAGATCTAGAAAGATAAGTCAATTAATATATATTTAGAAAAATGGAAAAATATAATTAAGTGAACCGATGAAGAGGGTGGTTGCTGTTTACATCGCCAAAAAAAAAACTTTATGTTGCCGATGAGCACCACTGAGGTCACTACATAAAAATTTACAAAAAGTGAATGTGAAAGTGAAAGTTGTCAATTTGAAGAATATATATGTGAAATTGATTATAGAATTGTTCTGTTAGCTGGGTACCTAAGAATTATATCCTATACAGAGCAACTGAAGCAGGAATTCATTTATATAAATTTGAATTAAATAAGCCATTGATTGAGTATATCAATATTCAGACATAGGTGGTATCTTTAAACCGGCCATAGATATACCAAGGTTTGACGTGGCCAAATATGACCACCAAACCTGGTTTAAAAATCAGTGGCTAGCCGGTTATATCACATGATGTAACTGGTTATCCACCAGCTGATGACCACAGATATTCAGCAGAGGACAGCTGGTTATCCCCCGCCGGATATCAACATCCATTCTGACCGGTTAAATAGCGCTAAATATTGGGCAGATAGTGCTCACTCTTTCCTGATAGTGTGCACATATGCATGCATGCACGATGGTTTGCATGCAAGCAGCAAAGGACCCAAATACAAATCCACCTATGCAACCAGCTTTTCCTACCTAAGCGCACAACTATGGGACGCACTGCCAAAAGCAGTAAAAACTATGCTTGACCACCTAAATTTTCAGAAAGCACTAAAGACAGACCTGTTCAGAAGAGCATACCCCACCAACCCAACATAAAAATACCTGGACACTTGTGACATAATGTAACCAAAGACCGTAACGGACATTAACTGACTCTTCTTCCCCCTTTTCCTCTCTAAGTTCCCTCAACTGTACCTACCTTAAATGTACCTCATTCTACCACTGTATCACTTTGTATTCATTCATACCATGTATTTGTTCAGACCAACGGTGATATGTAAGCCACATTGAGCCTGCAAAAGGTGGGAAAATGTGGGATACAAATGTAACAAATAAATAAAATAAAAAAAATGGTTCACACATAAGAAAACTATTGGGGAAAAGTTCGCACTATCCCCAAGACATACTTCATGTGCAGAATTCTGTGAAGTGGCGGCGTTTGGTCTCTCTTCCCCTCCCCCCGCAGAGATTGTGCAGCGGGAGGAGGAGGAGGAGGAGGAAGTGAAGCACTGCGCATCACGCCATCTCCTCTTCCTCTGCCAGCTTAGACCAGACTGCTCATATGAACTGCAAGGTTGTAGGGCAGTGGCATAGCTACGTGGGGCCATGGGGGGCCTGGGCCCCCGTAGATTTGGCCCTGGACCCCCTTGCTGACGACCCTCCCGACCCCCCCTCCCGCCGCCAACCCGCCATCGCCTGCCTTTGCTGGTGGGGGACCCCAACCCCCGCCAGCCGAGGTCGTCTTCTTCTCGCAAAAGGCTTCCTTCTGTTTCACAGAAGGAAGCCTTGCAGATCGATCTGCAAGGCTTTGTTCCGTGAGTCTGACGTCCTGCAAACAGAAGGAAGCCTTTTGCGAGAAGAGGAGGACCTCGGCTGGCGGGGGTTGAGGTCCCCTGCCAGCAAAGGTAGGCGACGGCGGGTTGGCGGCGAGAGGGGGGTCGAGAAGGTCGGCAGCAGGGGTGGGCAAAGTCAGCAATGGTGGGAGGGGGTCGGCGGCGCCGGGGGGATGGCTAAAAAGTGCCCCCTCACCTCGGCCTCTGGACCCCGCTCCTGCCGAAGTCTGGCTAAGCCCCTGCATGTAGTGGCGTGCTGGTAAATGTTTAACAATAGGCTCTGTCTCCCCCCCCCCCCCCACCCCACCAAAAAAAGCGATATATATATGCAAGTAAATTTATTATACATTTTATTGGTACAAAGGTACAGCGTAGCAACCAATTTACAAATAATATTAAAATATACAATATTCTTTATTGTAAATTCCATATGCAACCCTAAGAACTTTTCCCCTCCTGTACTCCCCACCCTTCCTATAAGCCCATCCGACTGTTTCCACTCAACAAAATAATACAGTCAGTAGGATCTAAAGCAGTACAAAACAAGTAAAGTCATAAACAACACAGTTTATACCAAATTGTTTAACCACCCTTAGGTTTTGCCTTTGGGTTTAACAAGCAATACCATGTACACGTAAGGTCTCGATAAATGAATTTAAACAATCTATGTTTAAGGCATATGCCCTAAGTAGCAGTAATGGAAGAGTGATGGAATATTCACATAGCAGGCAGCCAACAGGTTTAATTTCCACTGAAAATAATTAACTTAGGGCTCTGTTTGCTAAGGTGTAGGTGCCTATAGGAATATTGTGGGCGCCTACACAGTTAGCGTGTGCTAAAAGCACAAATGCGCCTCTAGCGTGGCTTAGTAAACGGGGCCCTTAGTGTGAACATAAATATCATTCAGCTCCAAATGTTCTACTGCTGCTTTCCCTTAGCCATCATTATTCCTGGGACATTATCTATATACAAACACACAGCTGGGAGACAAAGATTAACCCCCTCCTCCTAAAAGAAAACATGCCTTTTACAACCAATCAGACTTGCAAAAGAATTAAATATATACCACAGAACTGGAAAATGTTGGTATATTTAGACTGACTCTGGATTTTTGCATGAAGGTAGCTCTGCCCTTATTATTCAATCTCTCTCTAATAACATACCACTGCATTCCAACAAAACAAGAGGAGCAAGTTCCCACAAACTATCTTTTTTGATCTAGGCACAGGAAAACTACTACTACTACTACAAATCATTTCTACAGCGCTACCAGTCGTACACAGCGCTTCACAATTGAACATGAAGAAAAGACAGTCCCTGCCCAAAAGAGCTTACAATCCAAATCAGGACAGACAGACAGGACAAATAAGGGATAAGGGTAGGACAGACAGATAGGACACATAGGGAAAAGGGATTATTGAAGAGAGGAAGACAAGAAAAATGTTACGAGCAAGTGACAAGTTAGGAATCAAAAGCAGCATCAAACAAGTAGGCCTTTAGCTCGGATTTGAAGGCGGCCAGGGATGGAGCTTGACGTAATGGCTCAGGAAGTCTATTCCAGGCATAAGGTGCGGCGAGATAAAAGGAACGGAGTCTGGAGTTAGCGATGGAGGAGAAGGGTGCAAGTAGGAGAGATTTGCCTAGTGAACGGAGTTCCTGGGAAGGAGTGTAAAAAGATTTTAAATGTTCCCAGGTTTCAACCTAATTCATGTTTAATGTGGGATATAAATGTCATAAATAAGTAAATAAATAGAAAAAAACTTGAATGTTGAGCACCTGATTCTCATAATATGATGTCTGTTTTAGTGGCTCTTTACCAGGAGAAAAAAAAATCTCTACACAAATATAACAGTTTTAGGGTGTCCCTATAACCAGTCCCTATAACAAATTACTACTGTACCTATGAAAAGTTATTCCATTATTATACTTCCACTGTGTACATCCGTATGCTGCACAAGCCAGCATATCCTATATAATAAAAACCAACCTCAACGTTCTGAAGCTGACTCCGTGGCTTCAGTGAAGGGTTTGAAGCTTCTGAAGCTTAGGCTCCATCTCTGTAAGCTCCGCCCTCGAGTACTTCCGGGTTCATCACAAGCAGAAGTAACCAACCACATGAGGTTTCTCGGCTTCAGAATGTTGGAGGTGCATTCTACTAAACAGGATTGGTCAGTTCCTTGAAGCACAGCCAGAGCTCAGCGTCCTGCACAGTAATGCTCAGACACCAGAGAGAGGGGGGGGGGGGCTGACCAGTGTTGCCAGGTGGGCGGTTTTACCGCCCAATTGGGCGGTTTTCCGCGACCCGCCGCGGGAAATTTTTGCCCGCGGCGGGTTGCGGTTTTTTTGGGCTGTTTTTGGCCTTCAGGGCGGTTTTTTTCGGCCGCGGGGGGGGCGGGGTTAGTGACGTTTTTGGGTGGGGTTAATGACGTTTTGGGCGGGGTTAGTGACGTGGGAGGCGGGGCCGATGACGTGGGAGGCGGGGCCGATGACGGGGAGGCGGGGCCGATGACGGAGAGGCGGGGCCGATGACGTGGGAGGCGGGGCCGATGACGGGGAGGCGGGGCCGGTGACGTGGGAGGCGGGGCCGGTGACGGCGGGGGCGGGGTTGATGACGGCGGGGGCGGGGGTGATGACGCGGGGGTGGGGGTGTCAGGGGCGGGGTTTGTGTTTGGGCGGGTTTTGGGCTGTTTTTTGGGCTCGATTGGGCTGGGAAAAAATTTTCCACCTGGCAACCTTGGGGCTGACACCAGAGGGAGGGAGGGAGGGAGGCTTGACACCAGAGAGGTGGGGGCGAGGTATCTCTGTCACACACACACTCTCTCACAGTCAATGTCTTTCTCTCTCTCACACACACTGTCTCTCACACACTGTATGTCTCACACTGTATCACCTTCACTCTCTATGTGTCACACAGTCACTCACACACTCTCTTGGTCTCATACACTCAGTCTCACAGAGAGTCTGTGTCTCACACACTCTCTCTCGCACACCTTATATCTGTGTGAAACACACTGTCTCTCTCACACACTGTGACTCACATACGCACTTGCACACACTCTCATTCTCACACACACACACTCTCTCACAGTCAATGTCTTTCTCTCTCTCACACACTGTATGTCTCACACTGTATCACCTTCACTCTCTATGTGTCACACAGTCACTCACACACTCTCTTGGTCTCATACACTCAGTCTCACAGACACACTTGCACCCAGACTCTCTATCTCTCTCTCTCACACACAGACACACACACACTCACACATACACTCTCTCAAACATACACACTCCGAGGAAAACCTTGCTAGCGCCCGTTTCATTTGTGTCAGAAACGGGCCTTTTTTTACTAGTTTGAAAATATAAGTGAGATTAAATAAAAATGCTATCAATAATAAAGAGCAACATGGATGCAGCAGTTTATATGTTTGCTTACTTTGTTTTGAGTTTACGGCGAAGACAGCTGTGGGGGAAGGGGAAACAAATTAACCTAATTAGCTTCAACCTTTTGACTTCATGCCGTCTCCTGTTCTCGATTAAATCTCCTTGCCTAGAGCTAACACAGCATTGTCATGTACCCCCCACCCGTCCAGCATACCTCTCTCAGCTTCCCACTTCAGATGATCCATTCCCCTCACCCACCATCCTTCAAACATCACTATGCTTCCAGCACCACTAATGGTAACACTCTGTCTGGCTGACCCGGAGCCTTTTCTCTGCCTTGTCCTGCCCCTCTGATGCAACTTCCTGCTTACACGTGGGTGGGATCTGGCAGAGAAAAGGCTCCGGGTTGGCTGGGCATCATGTTACCACTGGAAGAGTAGTATGCTGATATGCTGGACTCATGGGCGGGCGGGAGGGAGGGAGGGAGGATGATGCTGTTAGCTAGGGGAGAAGGAAAAACCCCCAGATATTTGTATGCTGGCTACCTGGCTCCATTCAACAACTAGGTCACAAAATTCAGCAAATTTTAACAACTGGCTTGTGCGAGCCGGCTCCAGCACACCACTGCCTGCATAGTTCACATAAACAGGGGGAGAGAGCTGTTGATATCTTCAAGATTTGCAATGGGGAGGGTTGGATGGGCACAATGATGGGGGGGGGGGGGGGCACAGCAAGGTGAGTTTGCCATTGGGAGGGTGGGAGGGGAGATGCACAGCAAGATGAGCGTGCCATGGGGATGGTGGCAGTGCACAGCAAAGTGAGTGTGTAATGGAAGGATGGGGAGAGGGGTGCACAGCAATCTGAATGTGCCATGGCAGGGTGGGGGGTACATAGCAAGGTGAATGTGTCATCATTGCCATGGGGAGGGTGGGAGGGGGCAGAGAAAAGCAAATGTGCCATCATTGCTATAGGGAGAGGGGCAAAGCAAAATAAATATGCCATCATCCCCTCTCACCAACCTTATTTAACCTAATGGTTAAATAAGTCGCAGGAGGAATGTTCGTCAAGTCGCAGGAGGAATGTGAACGATTACAGGAGGACCTTGCGAGACTGGGAGAATGGGCGTGCAAGTGGCAGATGAAGTTCAATGTTGACAAGTGCAAAGTGATGCATGTGGGTAAGAGGAACCCGAATTATAGCTACGTCTTGCAAGGTTCCGCGTTAGGAGTTACGGATCAAGAAAGGGATCTGGGTGTCGTCGTCGATGATACGCTGAAACCTTCTGCTCAGTGTGCTGCTGCGGCTAGGAAAGCGAATAGAATGTTGGGTGTTATTAGGAAGGGTATGGAGTCCAGGTGTGCGGATGTTATAATGCCGTTGTATCGCTCCATGGTGCGACCGCACCTGGAGTATTGTGTTCAGTACTGGTCTCCGTATCTCAAAAAAGATATAGTAGAATTGGAAAAGGTACAGCGAAGGGCGACGAAAATGATAGTGGGGATGGGACGACTTTCCTATGAAGAGAGGCTGAGAAGGCTAGGGCTTTTCAGCTTGGAGAAGAGACGGCTGAGGGGAGATATGATAGAAGTGTATAAAATAATGAGTGGAATGGATCGGGTGGATGTGAAGCGACTGTTCACGCTATCCAAAAATACTAAGACTAGAGGGCATGAGTTGAAGCTACAGTGTGGTAAATTTAAAACGAATCGGAGAAAATTTTTCTTCACCCAACGTGTAATTAGACTCTGGAATTCGTTGCCGGAGAACGTGGTACGGGCGGTTAGCTTGACGGAGTTTAAAAAGGGGTTAGATAGATTCCTAAAGGACAAGTCCATAGACCGCTATTAAATGGACTTGGAAAAATTCCGCATTTTTAGGTATAACTTGTCTGGAATGTTTTTACGTTTGGGGAGCGTGCCAGGTGCCCTTGACCTGGATTGGCCACTGTCGGTGACAGGATGCTGGGCTAGATGGACCTTTGGTCTTTCCCAGTATGGCACTACTTATGTACTTATGTACTTATGTACCTTTAGCCAAACTACTAGCCAACCAAAACCTCAACCCCTACATATATGCAGATAATGTCATAATCTACATCTCGTTCAAACATGATCTAAATGAAATCACCAACGAGATCAGCCAAAGCCTCCAAACAATGCACACATGGGCAGATGCATTCCAACTAAAACTTAACGCAGAAAAAACACAATGTCTTGTACTCACCTCGCAACATAACACAAAAAATATCTCCAGCATAAGCACACCATACTGTTCTCTTCCTGTCTCTCAAAACTTGAAAATTATTGGCGTCACCATTGATCGAAACTTCACTCTTGATGCCCACGTGAAAAACACGACGAAAAAGATGTTCTACTCCATGTGCAAACTCAAAAGAGTAAAACCGTTCTTCCTGAGATACATCTTCCGTACCCTGGTACAGTCAATGGTAATAAGTCATCTGGACTACTGCAACGCACTGTACGCTGGCTGTAAAGAACAGACTATCAAAAAACTCCAAACTGCCCAGAATACTGCCGCCAGACTCATATTTGGAAAAACTAAATATGAAAGTGCAAAACCCTTAAGAGAGAAACTTCACTGGCTCCCACTTAAGGAACGAATTGCGTTCAAAATCTGCACAATTGTTCACAAAATCATTCACACAGATGCCCCAATATACATGCTAAACCTCGTGGACCTACCTCCCTGAAACGCCACAAGATCATCCCGCAAATTTCTCAACCTGCACTTCCCCAGCTGTAAAGGACTAAAATACAAGCTGATGCACGCCACCACCTTTTCATTCATGAGCACGCAGTTATGGAATGCATTACCCACAGACCTGAAAACAATCAACGAAACAACTATCTTTCGCAAATCTCTGAAGATATACCTCTTCAACAAAGCCTACAATGAGAACCGATAACCGATAACCTCACAAATCCGCTCACCAACCCACTCATTTATGAAAACCCACCTCTATAACTACCCTAATCACTCCCTTCCTTCTTCTCTCTTCCCTACTTAATCTCTGCACAACACTAACTGTATCTGATATCCTGGAATGACATTGTTAACAAAATTATGTAAGCCACATTGAGCCTGCAAATAGGTGGGAAAATGTAGGATACAAATGCAATAAATAAATAAATAAATATAAATAAAATCATTGCTATGGGTGGGGGGGGGGGGGGTAGGTGGGGCAGAAAAGATGAATGTGCATCATTGCCATATGGAGGGGAGAAGGGGCAGATCAAGGTGAGAGTGTGCCATGGGAAGGGGGGCAGAGCAATACAGCAAGGTGAGACTATGCCCTGGAGATAGGGGGAGGGAGAAGGCAGGGAAAGCTAAGAGTGTGCCATGGGGATTGGTGGGGAGGGGGAAAGCTGAAAATGTGCCATGGGGTTAGGAGAATGTGTCATGGGGATTGTGCTGAGAAGGTTGGGGTGGGGGCAGAATAAACAGTGCATGCTAGTGGTAAGGGGGGAGATCAAACTTGAAGGTATGCCATGGGGAGAGATACAATGATAGCTGGGGAGGTGTATGCCTGGGTGAGGAAGAATGAGAAGTGGGAATATTGCATGTGAGAGAAGCAGGGCATTTTTTGAGGGGGTACTTGGGGGTACTGAGTACCGGCACCTTTTCCGTTGTCTGCTACAATTGACCCATGGACCTCAAGTTTTAATGAAAGAGCTCAGGCTCTACGCACCAATTCTGCCTTGTCATAGATTCTGTGACTGGTTGCAAGGGGCCTGGCTATTGTGGGGTGGGTCCCTCAATGATCACCCCACCCCTGAAGAGTGGCCTAGCATTTAAGCACCGGCACCTTTTTTGCTAGAAAAAATGCACTGGAGGGAAGACTTTGGGGAAAGACAGAATTAGGGGTCTTGCTGGGAAGTAGAGGGAGAGAGAGCTACAGGCACAGTGAGAGGTTGGGTGGCAGAGCCGGTGGTGGGAGGCGGGGATGGTGCTGGCCAGACTTATACGGTCTGTGCCAGAGCCGGTGGTGGGAGGCGGGACTGGTGGTTGGGAGGCGGGGATAGTGCTGGCAGACTTGGATAGTGCTGGGCAGACTTATACGGTCTGTGCCCTGAAGAGGACAAGTACAAATCAAGGTAGGGTATACACATATGAGTTTATCTTGTTGGGCAGACTGGATGGACTGTGCAGGTCTTTTTCTGCTGTCATCAACTATGTTACTATGAGAGAGGGAACTGGGAAGGCTGAAACCTGAGGAGGGAATTTCAGGCCTTATGATGGAGAAATTCTGTGCAAAAACACTACAAAATATATAATGCATAATTTAAATACTGTGCACAATCCCCCCAGGAGCATCTAATGTACAATACACCCAAGGGAATGAAGAGATGGCAAAAGGTACAATGAGCATGAAACCATCTTCCATTACTTTTTCTGACTTCAGCTTATATGTGATAGTTTTCCAATACATTTGACTCATTAAAATAGCTCCTTACCAAGATGCAACGATTTGTATTTAAATGTGTGTACTCTTTCTCCGCTGAATCCTATTGAGTTGGGGTTGCATAAGTGCTTGTGTCTCTCTTTAAATGAAACACCGTGGTGACTGCAGTGTGGTCATGTACTTTTTGCTCCTTGCCCTCAATATGAGCTGACGTCACCAGTGACCAATAAGCATCCTCCATCAACATCCAGATGTTCCTGAGGAGAGGGACTGCATATTTGGAAAAAGAATAAGGAAGCTCCTTATTCACCGAACAACTTCAAAAGATTCATCCAGTCAAGTCAGATGGAATTGTAAAAGTGGATTTTTGTGGGTAAAAAAACGTTTGACTATGGTGTTCATTTTTCAAGCAGATGTCGTTTATCGTTTATTAAAATTTACTGCATCTGTCTTTTTCTCAAAATGGTCCAAAACACACGTCCATCAGCTGAAAACGTCTAAATCGCAATTTTCAAACAGGTATAATTTGATGGTTTTCTACTGAGTTCATCCAAATAGCAAGTGGACATGATGGGGGGGGGGGGGGGATGTTTTGGACAGGGCTAGGATGGCCCCCAAATTAGGATGTCTTTCAGAAATAATAAGTACATAAGTATTGCCATACTGGGAAAGACCAAAGGTCCATCGAACCCAGCATCCTGTTTCCAACAGTGGCCAATCCAGGTCAGAAATACCTGGCAAGATCCCAAAAAAGTACAAAACATTCTATACTTCTTATCCCAGAAATAGTGGATTTTCCCCGTCCATTTAATAACGGTCTGTGGCCTTTTCCTTTAGGAAGCCATCCAAACCTTTTTAAAACTCCGCTAAGCTAACTGCCTTTACCACATAATGGAACAGGAAGACACGTCCAAGGCTAAAAAGAAGTATGTTTTTATCTAGACCTGTTTCAATCACTCCCAAGTTTAAAAAAAGATGCTCTCAATAACCAGCTGACCACTGGATAGATTAAGACTTTACCCCTCCTTAATCCTTCAGTGGTTGCTGGCCCCCTCTCACCCCCCATATAAAACTGAAAGGGGATACTGGTCACTAAGACAGCATCAGGTATTATGGGCATACTCATCAGAGCACCTCCCTGGAGTAGCCTAGTGGTTACTGCAGTGGACTCCTGAATCCCATTCCTTCTAATACAATTATGGTGGAAATTGTGAGCCCTGTAAAACCACCAAATTACCTACTGTACCTAAATATAAGAGGCACCTACATAGTAACCCAGTAAATGATGGCAGATAAAGACCTGAATGGTCCATCCAGTCTGCCCAACAAGATAAACTCATTTTACATGGTATGTGATACTTTATATATATATACCCGATTTTGATTTCTCCTTGCCATTCTCAGGGCACAGACCGTAGAAGTCTGCCCAGCACTGTTCCTGTACTAAAAGTTCTGAAGCTAATATCGAAGCCCCTTAAAATTTACACTCCAGCCCATCCATATCTATTCAGTTACGATCAGGGCATAGACCGTAGAAGTCTGCCCAGCATTGGTTTTGCTTCCCAATTACCAGCGTTGCCACCCAATGTCCTCTAAGATTCCGTAGATCCATTCCTTCCGAAAAGGATTCCTTTGTGTTTATCCCACCTATGTTTGAATTCCATTACCGTTTTCATCTCCACCACCTCCCGCGGGAGGACATTCCACGTATCCACCACTCTCTCTGTGAAAAAATACTTCCTGACTGACATTACTCCTCAGTCTGCCCCCCTTCAACCTCAATTCATGTCCTCTAGTTCTACCACCTTCCTGTCTCTGGAAAAGGTTTGTTTGCGGATTTTTGAATGACTGTATCATGTCACAGCTGTTTCTCCTTTCCTCCATGGTATACATGTTCACGTCAGTCTTTCTCTCATACAGTTTGCAACACAAATCCCATACCATTTTCGTAGTTTTTCTTTGCACCACTTCCAGTCTTTTTACATCTTTTGCCAGATGTGGCCTCCAAAACTGAACACAATACTCCAAATGGGGCCTCACTAACAACTTGTGGAGGGGCATCAACACTTCCTTTCTTCTGCTGGTTATACCCCTCTCTATGCAGCCTAGAATCCTTCTGGCCATGGCCATCACCTTGTCACATTGTTTCTTCACCTTCATATCATCTGACACCAACACCCCAAGGTCTCTCTCCTGAGTCGAGCTTACTAATCTCCCCCCCCCCCCCATCCGGCCAGACCCTCAACCATTCTTCTAATTTTTGGAGATCCCTTCTCATTGTGTCTACTCCCCCCAGGGTATCCACTCTATTGGCTATCTTTGAGCCATCCGCAAATAGGCAAACCTGCAGGGTGGAAGGCAATTGCACTAGGTTTTATACTGTTCCCGGAAGGATCAGAATACAAAAAAAGGGAGTTATGGTTAGAATTGTACCTGGATGTCATTGTTTAAAGTCCACTGCAAAGACCACTAGGCCTCCCTTATGGTCTACAGGGACGCCTGTGTGGCCATTTCTCTCAAAATGCTAGACAGACGTTCTAGGACCTGTTTTTTTGGCGTTTATAATTTGGACGTGTCACTTTGAAAAGTGGCTTTTCTTTGTAGATGTCTTCTGTGTACATTGGAAAGAATAATCCAAATCATAGTTATTTGATGCTAGGTTTATTTATTTATTTGTTACATCTGTACCCCACATTTTCCCACCTATTTGCAGGTTCAATGTGGCTTACATAGTGCCGTGAGGCGATAGCCACCTACGGTGAAGAAACAAATATAGACTGAAGTTATTTACAATTAAGTAGATATGAACAGACACATCAGGGAATCATAGTGGGATATGCTCTTCCAAACAGGTAGGTCTTTAGTCATTTCCGGAAGTTGAGGTGGTCCTCATGGTTTTTGGGAGTACATTCCAGGTTGCACCCTTGGAGTCAGCACCCAAGAAAAAGATCTAGATGTCTTTTGGACAATACGCTGAAATCTTCCACCCAGTGTGTAGCGGCCGCCAAAAAAGCAAACAGGATGCTAGGAATTATTAGGAAAGCCATAGAAAATAAGACGTAGCTTATTGCCTCATTATTGCTCCATGATGCGACCACACCTTGAGTATTGTGTGTAATTCTGGACACCATATCTTTAAAAAGATGTAGTGATGATTCTGGGGGAAGGAGTCTGTCTAAGATGGCTGCTTGTTGAGGAGCTCTGCGAGATGCCGTTGTCCTGCTTACCTTTTTCGATGATAAAATGGAAATCCAAGGTCTGGGTTAACCTTATGGAGCCTAGCCCTGCACTGCAGCTAGCTGGACTTACGGATGCCTTTTTTAGAACATGGTCTGACCACTCGGATTCTAGAGGGTCAGCCCTTGGCTGGAGGAAGCAAGCTAGCGGTGGTTTGTTCTACTTCCCTCGAGGCAGTTAGCTTATCCCTGGATGAGCGGAGTCCACCAGAGCAACCGCTTTCACTGGTGTCATTGTCGGATGTTGTTCAGAAGAACGGTGTGGCAGGAGCAGAACCCGTGGCTCTGGGGAAGCAGGGGGAACCATCAAAGCTGTCGACAGTGTGTACAAGCCAGCAGTCAGAGGAGGAGGAGGCCTTGAAGCGAGTAGCAGTTTCGGGACTTGCAGGTACTCAAGTTCAGCTGAGGTCCAAGTTGGAGATTGCCTCTCTCTCTCTAGACCAAATGTCTTTATGCTTGAGACTACATGGGAAGCAATTTCACTGGGTGCTCGGATGCCGTTATTATTTTCCCACTGTACAGGAATGGAAACTGAACTTGCTGTTACTAAACAAAGAGTGTCTGGTTTGGAAACTAAATTAGAAGAATATGGGACTAGATTGGAATCCTTGGAAACTCAGGGTCAAACCTGGATAAAAGGCAGTGGGAATATTCATGTTAAACTTGAGAATTTGGAAAATGCTGTCAGACGTCACAACCTTAGATTGATCAATTTTCCTAAAACGTCTACTGTTCCTGCTCAAGATATGTCAAAACGTTATCTTTCTGAGGTTTAAGAAGTTCTAGAAGCCTCTTGCCTTCTGGTTTCCAAGGTTTATCATCTTCCTGAGAGGAAAAGTAAATCTTCTCCTGAACAACAAGGGCTATCTTTGAATAGTCATGATCTAAACAAATTTCCTAGAGAGATCGGACATAAACTACTACTACTACTACTACTTATCATTTCTAAAGCGCTACTAGATGTATGCAGTCTCTGCTTGACAGAGCTTACAATCTAATTAGGACAGACAAACAGGACAAATAAGGGATAAGGACAAAGAGTAGCAAGATTCCGGAATCCCAAAGAGTAACAAGATTCCGGAATCCCAAAGAGTAGCAAGATTCCGGAATCCCACAGTAGCAAGATTCTGTGTGGAATCCCAAAGAGTCTCAAGATTCTGGAATCCCAACGACTACTACTACTACTTATCATGTCTATAGCATTACTAGACGTACGCAGCGCTGTACACTTGAACATGAAGAGACAGTCCCTGCTCGACAGAGCTTACAATCTAATTAGGCCAGACAAACAGGACAAACAAGCGATAAGGGAATATTAAAGTGAGGATGATAAAATAAGGGTTCAGAACAAGTGAATAAGGGTTAGGAGTTAAAAGCAGCATCAAAAAGGTGGGCTTTTAGCTTAGATTTGAAGACGGCCAGAGACGGAGCTTGACGTACCGGCTCAGGAAGTCTATTCCAGCTATAGCTTCGGCTACTTTGTTGGTTCAATTAGCTGTGGACTCTGACAGAGACTGGTTGCTTAAATTGTTTTTTTAAGCACAAGGATGATTTGTTTATGACTTATAAATTATGAATATATCCGGATATATCTGCAGCTACCCAGAAGAAGGAAAGATAGTTTTTTGCGTTTGAGACCTCAGGTGCTACAGTTGGGGGCAATTTCTGTTCTTAGGTACTCCTGTAAATGTGTGATCACTCTGTAAGGGGTGTGATGTATGTTATTTGATTCTCTGCAGTTGACTACTTTTCTTTTTGGGAAAGGGGTAGTAGCTTCAATCACTCCTGAGACATTGCCTGGCTAATCAGCGGTTAGCATGTTTGGGTTTAAAAAAGGTTTGGACAAGTACCTGGAGGAAATGTCCATAGTTTGCTATTGAGATAGACATGGGGGAAGCCACTGCTTGCCCTGGGATTGGTAGCATGGAATCGTGTTACCCTTTGGGATTCCGTCAGGTATTTGTTACCTGAATTGGTCACTGTTGGAAGCAGGATACTGGGCTAGATGGTCAACAGATGATAGTGGGAAGCTGGAGGAGGCTTGAGAGAGACCAAGGACACAGGATGTTTAACAATGATATAAAACACTTTATTGCTGATAAATGCAAAGCCCATATATCAGCAATAAAGTGTTTTATATCACTGTTAAACATCTTGTATCCCTGGTCTCTCTCAAGCCTCTGAGGACTTCCCACTGCCACCTGTTGAATACATTCTCTGTAGGTTTCCTTTCCGTTCCTTTTTCCTTCGACTGAGCTAGATGGACCATTGGTCTGACCCAGTGTGGCCTATGTTCTTAAGTTGACCAACTAGGGTTTTTTTCAGTCGTACTTGTTTAGGTTTCCTAGGGAAAAGGGAGGGAAATTCTACCCACTAACACCTTTCTTTCTCAGGTGGAGGCATCAGGTGCCAAGCATTCTGGGACCATTGAGAACTGGCCAAGAAGAAGTCCTGTTAGATAAAGACTAGACCCAGTGATGCCCATAAGGGAGTGCTATACCTGTGTGGTGTGTTTTAAGATTGAAAGAACTTTAATTAATGGCCCTGACGGAGTTCACTGTTAGCCAAGTAAACGTTACAACTTTGCTGTGTTTCAGAAGATTTTGTCTCTGGCCTTTGTGAAGAAGGAGCAGCTATGCAGAGCTTATGGTGTGAAACAAGTTTTTAGGGATGTTGGTTCCTTTTGTAATTACTTTGCAGGCGAACATGCGTTCTCAGCAATGAACCTGACTTTGTAACACCTCTGGCGATCACAGGACGAGGTTTTCACTTAGTATGAGAAAGGAGAAGAAGGAAAGGAAGGAACATGTATACCCTGGAGGAAAGGAGGGACAGGGGTGATATGATACAGACATTCAAATATTTGAAAGGTATTAATCCGCAAACAAATCTTTTCCGGAGATGGGAAGGCGGTAGAACGAGAGGACATGAAATGAGATTGAAGGGGGGCAGACTCAAAAAAGATGTCAGGAAGTATTTTTTCACAGAGAGAGTGGTGGATGCTTGGAATGCCCTCCCGCGGGAGGTGGTGGAAAGGAAAACGGTAACGGAATTCAAACATGCGTGGGATAAACATAAAGGAATCCTGTGCAGAAGGAATTGATCCTCAGAAGCTCAGCCGAAATTGGGTGGCGGAGCCGGTGGGGGGAAGAGGGGATGGTGGTTGGGAGGCGAGGATAGTGGTGGGCAGACTTTTACGGTCTGTGCCAGATCCGGTGGTGGGAGGCGGGTTAGTGCTGGGCAGACTTATACGGTCTGTGCCCTGAAAAAGACAGGTACAAATCAAGGTAAGGTATACACATATGAGTTTATCTTGTTGGGCAGACTGGATGGACCGTGCAGGTCTTTTTCTGCCGTCATCTACTATGTTACTATATCCCAGTGGTCTGCCAGCTCTACTTTCACATCACACTTCGCTGAGAGCCCTAGAAGTCGTGAAGCTGTTTATTGTCAGAAAAGCCCATACATGGCATTTTCCATAAACGATATTAGCCCAATTAAAGCACTCCTCACCAAGCTTGATCATTTTCAGTCAGACATATTGATTGATCCACCTAAAGGTAGTGCATAGAAACATCACTTAATGAGAACTGTGGAGACCCCCGTGATCTCTGTTCTTTAACCTTGTAATATAGTCTCTCAATTTTCTCTTAAGTGGTCTAGTGGCATCAGCAGGGATGGAGAGGCACACTGTCTGTTTCTTTAATGTCTTTCCTGGAAAATAAGAAGGAAAGCTCAAGTCTTCATTGTAATAGGTGGCAAATGGAAAGGTCACTTTCACGGAGGACTGTTAGGGTTTTCTGACAAGGCATCCTTAACAAGCGAAATATTGTTTGGGTAAGCTTGCCTGTCAATCGTGGAAAGTTGATCAGAAACACAACAGACAATAGGGACAAAATGCCGCCTTTGTCCATTTGTAATTGGTTTTGATACCTCGTGGAATTATTTTCTGTCTTTAAATTTTTCTTCACCCAACGTGTAATTAGACTCTGGAATTCATTGCCGGAGAACGTGGTACGGGCGGTTAGCTTGACGGAGTTTAAAAAGGGGTTAGATAGATTCCTAAAGGACAAGTCCATAGACCGCTATTAAATGGACTGGAAAAATTCCTCATTTTTAGGTATAACTTGTCTGGAATGTTTTTACGTTTGGGGAGCGTGCCAGGTGCCCTTGACCTGGATTGGCCACTGTCGGTGACAGGATGCTGGGCTAGATGGACCTTTGGTCTTTCCCAGTATGGCACTACTTATGTACTTATGTACTTATGTACTGCTAGGAATGTGTACAGGGCAAACCGTTTAAGTTCATTCTACTACAGATTAATTCATAATCTAACGCGTGCTAAATTGACATAGATAATTTTTTAAGGCACATTCAAGCTCATTTTCAAAGCACTTAGCCTCCCAAAGTTCCATAGAAACCTATGGAACTTAGCCTCCCAAAGTGCTTTGAAAATATGCCTCATTGTACAGCAGTGTTTCCCAAGTCCGGTCCTTGAGCACCCCTTCCCAGTCAGGTTTTCAGAATATCCACAATGAATATGCATGAAACTGATTTGCATACACCGCCTCCATTATATGCAAATCTCTTTCATGTATAGTCATTGTGGATATCCTGAAAACCTGACTGGGAAGGGGTGCTCAAGGACCGGACTTGGGAAACACTGCTGTACACCCCTGTTGTCTGCTGAAAAGTCATGAAGTGGTCGCTAGGAGGTAGATAATGAAAGATTTGCTGCATGGGTAAGATAAATGGTTAATTTTACCTGTTTATCTTTAGGAACAAGTTCATCTGAAACTAACCAGACAGCTTTTTAGGTGACTATGCACTTTCAAAACAAATAGGAGGAAATATTTTTTCACTCAAAGAATAGTTAAGCTCTGGAACTCATTGCTGGAAGATGTGGTAACAGTGTTTAGCATATCTGGGTTTAAAAAAGGTTTGGGCAAGTTCTTGGAGGAAAAGTCCATAGTCTGTCATTGAGATGGACATGGGGGAACTAAGCCACTACTTGCCCCGGGATTGGTAGTATGAAATGTAGCTACTAATTGGGTTCCTGCCAGGTACTTGTGACCTAGATTGGCCATGGTTAGAAGCATGATACTAGGCTAGACGGACCATTGGTCTAGTCTGACCCAGTATGATTATTCATACGTTCTTAAATCAAGTTATGTAGATCACTCATTTAGGGTGCCGAGTCATGAGCATCTGAATTTAATTATCAAGCTAGCTACGTACTGTCGAAGAACCATTCCATTTCCTGCCTTCTCTGTCTCCCATTCTGTTCCAGATTTAAAAATGTTGCTTCTGTCCCATATTACTACTACTACTACTACTATTTAACATTTCTAAAGCACTATTAGGGTTACACAGCGCTGTACAGTTAACAAAGAAAGACAGTCCCTGCTCAAAGGAGCTTACAACCTAATGGACAACATGTGAAGTCAGCTTACAATCTAATGGACAGTATGTGCGGACAGACAAATTCCTGGGTAGAGGTGAAATGGTTAGGTGCCGAAGGTGACGTTGAAGAGATGGACTTTGAGCAAGGATTTGAAGATGGGCAGGGAGGGGGCTTGGCGTATGGGCTTCTGTCCCATATCTCTTCCCTCCTCTCTCTCAGACTGTACCCACAAAGCACGGACAACAAATTCCTTAGTTCTGAATGGAAATTGGCCCATACTTTGTGGAGTGAATAAATACCCATGAACGTAATGATGAGGAAACTGGGGGGCCCTTTTACCAAGCTGCTGGAAAAAGGGCCCTGCGCTGACAGCGGGGGCTGTTTTTCACACACACCAGGGCCCTTTTTACTGCAGCGGGTAAAAATACCCCAGGCATGCATGGCCATGTGGAAAGAGAACTCTTACCGCATGGCCATGCGATGGAGAGCCCTTACCACCACCCACTGAGTTGGTGATAAGGACTCCTGTGCTAACCTGGCGGTTAACCGAGCAGTGTGCGGCATCGGCGATGTCCGATAACCGCTGGGATATTGTCACACAAGCCATTTCTGGGGGGGGGGGGGGTTTCCCCCCGAAGCGGCATGCACACAGGGCAGGACTGCTGCCGGTAGCCGCGTTGGACCGGTGGTAGTCCTGGAAGAATGAGCGGGAAGCCCACTGCTGCCCTGTAAAAGGGCCCCTGTGTCAGGTTTGGAAATCCATGCTACTAATTTGCTCATAGTGACGATAGTCATAGGCAGTTTTAGGGTCTCTTGACCAATGGAGAAATTTGTTGCTGGTCATAAGAACTTGAGTTGAGTAATGATCACTCTAATTTTTAAGACTTGAGAAACAGAATCAAAGAGTATTTCTAAGAAGACATTAGAGGCTCTGTTGCTAAACATCCTGGAATCCGTAAACGCATTGGCTTACTGCAGTGCCCGGACTTCACTAACGTGAGCACACACTCCATCAATGGGCACAAACCTCTCAAAGAGGAAAGTTTTCAGTCTTTTGCGAAATACCAAGCAATCGGGCTGACCCTTGATTGCCATTGGCAGTGAGTTCAACCACTTGGCTCCTTGGTATCTAAAGTCTGTGGAGTGAACCGACTTATAACGCACTCTCATGCAATCATAGTAACATAACATAGTAGATGATGGCAGAAAAAGACCTGCATGGTCCATCCAGTCTGCCCAACAAGATAAACTCATATGTGTATACCTGACCTTGATTTGTACCTGCCTTTTTCAGGGCACAGACCGTACAAGTCTGCCCAGCAGTATTTCCCGCCTCCCAACCACCAGTCCCGCCTCCCATCTCCGGCTCTGGCACGGACCGTATAAGTCTGCCCTCCACTATCCTCGCCTCCCAACCATCAACCTCTCTTCCTCCACCTGCTCCGCCACCCAATTTCGGCTAAGCTTCTGAGGATCCATTCCTACTGCACAGGATTCCTTTATGCACATCCCACGCATGTTTGAATTCCGTTACCGTTTTCATCTCCACCACCTCCCGCGGGAGGGCATTCCAAGCATCCACCACCCTCTCCATGAACAAATACTTCCTGACATCTTTTTTGAGTCTGCCCCCCTTCAATCTCATTTCATGTCCTCTCGTTCTGCCGCCTTCCCATCTCCGGAAAAGATTTTTTTGCGGATTAATACCTTTCAAGTATTTGAACATCTGTATCATATCACCCCTGTTCCTCCTTTCCTCCAGGGTATACATGTTCAGGTCAGCAAGTCTCCGCTCATACGTCTTGGAACGCAAATCCCATACCATTCTCGTAGCTTTTCTTTGCACTGCTTCCATTTTTTTAACATCTGGAAGATGAAGTCTAAGGTAGTCCCTAGAACCAGAGGTTATATTGCATAGGGGAATAGTTGTTAAAAGCTGCATATAATCCGGTGTCATGCCATATAATATTTACATAAGTACATAAGTAATGCCACACTGGGAAAAGACCAAGGGTCCATCGAGCCCAGCATCCTGTCCACGACAGCGGCCAATCCAGGTCAAGGGCACCTGGCGAACTTCCCAAACGTACAAACATTCTATACATGTTATTCCTGGAATTGTGGATTTTTCCCAAGTCCATTTAGTAGTGGTTTATGGACTTGTCCTTTAGGAAACCGTCTAACCCCTTTTTAAACTCTGCTAAGTTAATCGCCTTCAGATAAAAACACATAATTTAAAATAATCTTGGTTTAATGGGCAGCCAGTGCAGCTTGCATAATAATGGAATGGCTCTATCAAAACACGATACCTTGAGGACAAGCCTAGCTGCTGTATTTTGGGCCATGTGCAGCCATTTTAGGACACCCTCCTTATATCCAACATAGATGGAATTGAAGTTATTGAACTGAGTTAAAGCCAAGGATTGATCTAGTAGTCTAAAGATGTCTGGCGAGAAATATGATCTGATTCTCCTCAGCTTCCAAAGAGACCTGAATGATTCTTTTCACTACTGAGTAAACCTGAGGCTTTAACGTCAGATGACTGTCAATTAATAAACCCAGTACCCTAGAGTAGTGTCTACAGAGTAGGATAAAATTTCACAAGAAATTAAGTCTTATCTCTATTTAACAAATTTAAATTCAGAAGCCCAGGATTCCAACAAATCAAGACCAAGCCTAATCTTAGGGACAATTTCTGTAAGACCAGTCTTGAAAAGGATATAGATTGTGACATCGTCCACATAAATGAAAGTACAGAACCCCGCTGCCTGCAGTCTTTCACCTAACGGATCTATCATAACATTCAACAGGATTGGAGATAGCTGTGAGCCCTGTTGCCCAGGAGACCAGGATAGTAAGAGAGAACCTGACAACTTCGCCTGATATGATCAATATTTTAGGAAGCTGCAGAACTATTGATGAACCTTCCCACAGTTTGAATTTGTTCAACAGGTCTAAAAGCAACTTATGATCAATAAGGTCAAAGGCACTTGACATATCGAATTGTGTCACTAAAAACTTAAAGCCTAAACTGATTGCTTTTCTAAAATCAGATACTAAGAGGGGCATTTTCGAAAGAAACATCTAAGTGTGAATTTGGACGTTTTACAAAGACGTTCAAATTCCGAGGTGGGAAGAGGTCATTTTCGAGAAAGATGGATGTCCATTGTTTGTGTTCGAAAATACCATGGACGTCCTTGGATTTGGACGTTTTGCAATTTGGATGTCTTTGATTTTTGGCCATTTTCAAAAACAAAAACGTCCAAGTCTAAAACGTCCAAATGCAAGCCATTTGGATGTGGGAGGAGCCAGCATTTTTAGTAGACTGGTCCCCTTGACATGTCAGGACAACAATCGGACACCCTAGGGGGCACTGTAGCGGACGTCATAAAATGCTCCCAGGTGCACAGCTCCCTTACCTTGTGTGCTAAGCCCCTCAAACCCCACTTCCCCCAACTGTACTACCATAGCCCTTACGGGTGAAGGGGGGCACCTATATGTGGATACAATGGGTTTCTGGTGGGTTTTGGAGGGTTTGTTGTTTCCTCCACAAGTGTAACAGGTAGGGGGGGTACGGGCCTGGGTCCACCTGTCTGAAGTGCACTGCACCTACTACTAAACTACTCCAGGGACCTGCATGCACTGTAATGGACCTGAATATGACATCTGAGGCTGGCAAGTAATGTTTTTCATCACAATTTTTAAGGTTGGGAAGGGGTTATTGACCAGTGGGGGTGTAAGGGGAGGTCATCCTCAATTCCCTCCAGTGGTCATCTAGTCATTTGGAGCATCTTTTTGTGCCTTATTCGTAAAAAAAAAAGGTCTAGCTGAAAACGTTGAAGTTTTAGTCCTGGATGTCTTTGCTTTGTTCCGTTATGGCTCAAAGACATCCAAGTCTTAGGAACGCCCAAGTCCCGCCTTAAACACGCCTCCAATATGCCCCCTTGAGATTTGGACATCCTTCCGATGGACTTCTGAGAAAGATGTCCAAAATGCGGTTTTGATTATACCGATTTGGACGTCTCTGTGAGATGGATGGCCAAAAGCCAACTTATGTTACTTTTTGGACATCTTTCAAAAATGAGCCCATAAGGTGATCAGTACTGTCTCTGTACTATAACAAGGCCTAAAGCCTGACTGGGGTTTAAGCAAGAGGGAGAAAGAGGAAAGGTGATTCATTAGCTGAGTATCAACTATCCCCTCCATTACCTTAGTCAACAATGGTACACATCTCACCGCTGCTCCCTTATCTTGTCTGCTGAGTCCCCCCAAACCCCCACAAAACACACTACACTACCCTCAACTGTACACCACTACAATAGCCCTTATGGATGAAGGGGCACCTATATGTGGGTACAATGGGTTTCTGGTGAGTTTTGGAGGGCTCACGGTTTCCACTACAAGTGTAACAATAGGGGGAGGTATGGGCCTGGGTCCACCTGTCTGCAGTGCCCTGCATCTACCACTACACTACTCCAGGGACCCACATACTGCTCTAATGGACCTGAGTATAACATCTGAGGCTGTCATAGAGGCTGGTAAGTAATGTTTTTCATCACATTTTGGGGGTTGGGAGGGGGTTAGTGACCACTGTGAGCTCTTTGAGCAGGGACTGTCTTTATGTGTATGGTGTACAGCACTGCGTATGCCTTGTAGCGCTATAGAAGTGTTAAGTAGTAGTAGTAAGGAGAGGTAATCCTTGATTCCCCCCAGTGGTCATCTGGTCATTTAGGGCACCTTTTGTGTCTTATTTGTAATAAAAACAGATCTAGCTCAAAACATATTAGTTTTAGCCCTGGACGGTTTTGTTTTGTTCCATTAAGGATGATAAACATCCAGGTGTTAGGGAAGCCCAGATCCCGCCCTTAACATGCCCCTAACGAGCCCCATTGTGATCTGAACGCACTTCTGACAGATTTCATGGAAAAACGTCTAAAAATTGGTTTCGAAAATACTAATTTGGATGTTTTTGTGAGAAAAACGTTCAAATGCAGATTTATGCCACTTTTTGGATGTTTTTCTCTTTTGAAAATTTTATTTTTTTATTTATTTGTTTGTTTATTTATTTAACACATTTATACCCCACATTTTCCCACTAGTCGCAGGCTGAATGTGGCTTACACAATACCGTAGGGCAGACTACAGTTCAGTAAAATACAGTTAAACAATGTAAAGTAAGGTAGTGATCGTATAGGTATCGTATAAAACAACAAAGATGATAAGACATAATAAAAGATCAATAAGGTCCAAATATTTTGTTGTGATAAAAAAAGCAGTAACTTAAGTTGAGTCTGGAGGATAAGCCTTCTGGAATAAGGATGTCTTCAGTAATTTCCTGAAATTTAGATGGTTCTGAGTTGATTTTAAGAATTTGGGCAATGCAATCCATAGCTGTGTGCCAATGAAGGAGAAGCTGGATGCATAGGTAGATTTGTATTTTAGGCCATAGCAATCTGGGTAATGGACGTTTAAATAGGATCGGGAAGGACTGGAACTGTTTCTAGGTGGTAAAGCTATTAAATTTAACATGTATCCTGGAACGTCTCCGTAAACAATCCTATGAACCAAGGTGCAAACCTTAAAGGCAATGAGCTCCATTGTCATTTTAGTGCACAGTTATAGAACAGTGATTGGCTGCGGTGTTGACATTTAAATGTATAGGTGAACACATGCGTAAATGCTGTTTTTTTAATTTAGGGAACCTGTTATAGAATGAGGGAGCTAACCAGAAAAAAAAGGGAATACTGCCAACTCCAGACTTCGCGCCTTCTGTCTCGCTGCACCCTACGCCTGGAATAAACTTCCTGAGCCCCTACGTCTTGCCCCATCCTTGGCCACCTTTAAATCTAGACTGAAAGCCCACCTCTTTAACATTGCTTTTGACTCGTAACCACTTGTAACCACTCGCCTCCACCTACCCTCCTCTCTTCCTTCCCGTTCACATTAATTGATTTGATTTGCTTACTTTATTTATTTTTTGTCTATTAGATTGTAAGCTCTTTGAGCAGGGACTGTCTTTCTTCTATGTTTGTGCAGCGCTGCGTACGCCTTGTAGTGCTATAGAAGTGATAAATAGTAGGTTAGTAGTCTCTTGTAACCAGAGCTAATATTGTGATGTCATAATGCCTCAGTCCACCAATAAGAGCCAACCTCATCAGTGATGTCACAATGGCTTGATTGTCCTATACTTGGCTCACTTTTATTACATAGCTCTTTGAGCAGGGACTGTCTTTCTTCTATGTTTGTGCAGCGCTGCGTACGCCTTGTAGCGCTATAGAAATGCTAAATAGTAGTAGTAGTAGTAGTAGTTTAGTGAAGGAATGGATCCTCAGAAGCTTAGCCGAGATTGGGTGGCAGAGCCGGTGGGGGGAGGTGGGGCTGGTAGTTGGGAGGCGAGGCTAGTGCTGGGCAAGACTTCTACGGTCTGTGCCCTGTAAATGGCAGATACAAATCAAGGTAAGGCATACACAAAAAGTAGCACATATGAGTTTATCTTGTTGGGCAGACTGGATGGACCGTGCAGGTCTTTTTTCTGCCGTCATCTGCTATGTTACTATGAGTCGGGCCTTAAAACTGACAGACTCCTTCAAACAAGCATGGCACGGCACATCAGGCTGACTTTGTGTTCATTTTTGAAATCTGTTTCACTGTGCCTTCTGACGGAATGGCCTCTAGATATTTTACAAAGATGTTGAGTGTGGGGGGGAGGGGGGTCCAGTTCAGAAGTTAGAATACACAAGGTGTGTATGTTCGGGGGGGGGGGGGGGGGTGACTTCAGGACAAAAGATCAGAAAAGTAAAAAAAAAAAATGGAATGAAAACACAAATGGAAAAAAAAGAGACCAAGCTAGGAGAGGCCTAGTGGTTAGGGTGGTGGACTTTGGTCCTGGGGAACTGAGGAACTGAGTTTGATTCCCAGCACAGGCAGCTCCTTGTGACTCTGGGCAAGTCACTTAACCCTCCATTGCCCCATGTAAGCCGCATTGAGCCTGCCATGAGTGGGAAAGTGCGGGGTACAAATGTAACAAAAATAAAATAGATACTATTGGAGATTCTACATGGAATGTTGCTATTCCACTAGCACCATTCCATGTAGCAGGCTGCGCAGGCTTCTCTTTTTGTGAAGAAGCAGAAGCCTGCGCGGCCACATTGGTGATCTGCAAGGGCCAACTTCTACATGGAATGTTGCTAGTGGAATAGCAACATTCCATGTAGAATCTCAAATAGTAGCAACAGTGGAGGAGTGGCCTAGAGTGGTGGACTTTGGTCCTGGGGAACTGAGGAACTGAGCTCGATTCCCACTTCAGGCACAGGCAGCACTTTGTGACTCTGGGCAAGTCACTTAACCCTCCATTGCCCCATGTAAGCCGCATTGAGCCTGCCATGTGTGGGAAAGTGCGGGGTACAAATGTAACAAAAAATAAATAAAATAAAGGCAAATAGGAAGTAACAGGGCCTTTGAGCCTGGCTTTCAATAAGGAAAATTTCAGGCTATGTAGATTTCTCCAGGGATAATTATGGTGCTTTGGTCTTTTTCTGAAAGGAAAAAAAAATGCTCTTCCAGGTTTTAATGCAAATGAAGAAAGTATCAGTGAGGTCTGTTTTATTTCCCAAACTCGGGCTATTAAAACACTCATTCTTCACAATAATGATGTCAAACCTCTTATTACAATTAAGAACAGACGATGGAAAGTGTTACCCATATTTCTATCTGTAAATTAGCTGCCAATCACCAGTGTTAATGTTTTAGCTTTTCGCCCATGGTTTATAAGAAATTTAGTTTTTGAATTTCCAGCTCTCACCTTATTCCATTCTTGCAAGATATGATTTTAATTAGGAGTGGATGATCTGGAATGGATTAAATTCACTCCTACCCCCCTTTTTCCTTTCCTCTTAGCCTGTGTTTAGCCTGTGTGATATTCAAATAAGCCCAAGAATTCTCGGTTCAAGGTTTTAGGTGAGGCTGCGCTCGCTCAGGATGATTATGGCCGTAGGCATTGCAAAGTTTTTTGAAAAACGTGCTGAACTTTCTACAGTCTGTGGAGGGAAATTTTAGAACAGGTCGCTTAGGTTAAGATGCCAAGTAGGTGCGTGTTTTGGAGCTTTTCTGTAAAATAGCCTTAAAAATGCAGCCGAACTCACTGCTAAAATGGGTCCAGCTACACTTACATCAACTTGAGTTCATGACAGTTTGCTATTGAAGTATCCTGGTTTTAAAAACTTTCGTTTTAAACGTCAACTTGGATCTAGATTTTCTTTTCAAGCGGTCGCTGTTTGGAACAATTTACCGAGTATTATTCGAGCAGATCAAAATTATATGCATTTGTATAAGAGGTTGAAGAGTGTGGTAGCCGTGTTAGTCCACTCTTAAGGTTATCAATAGAAATCAAACAAAATAAAACATGGAAAAGAAAATAAGATGATACCTTTTTTATTGGACATAACTTAATACATTTCTTGATTAGCTTTCGAAGGTTGCCCTCCTTCCTCAGATCGGAAATAAGCAAATGTGCTAGCTGACAGTGTATATAAGTGAAAACATTCAAGCATTATCAATGATATGCTTTGATGTCCCCATGCATACCTCCGACCCACCCCCATCCTCCCACCCTGTCAGACTGTCATAGTAATGCTTGAATGTTTTCACTTATATACACTGTCAGCTAGCACATTTGCTTATTTCCGATCCGACCAAGAAGGGCAACCTTCGAAAGCTAATCAAGAAATGTATTAAGTTATGTCCAATAAAAAAGGTATCATCTTATTTTCTTTTCCATGTTTTATTTTATATGAGGTTGAAAATGTGGTGGTTAACTTTTTTGTTTTATTACTATGTAATTCCTCATTTTTGATTGATGTTCCAGGTGATTTTTAAAGAACGCATTGCATTCAAAATCTGCACCATGGTTCATAAAATCATCTACGGAGATGCCCCGGGATACATGACAGACCTCATAGACCAACCAACCAGAAACACATCAAGATCAACACGAACATACCTAAAACTCCACCACCCGAGCTGCAAAGGACTCAAATACAAATCAACCTATTCATCCAGCTTTTCCTATATAAGCACACAACTATGGAACGCATTACCAAGCACCGTGAAAACAACAAACAGCCACCTAAAATTCCGGAAATTACTAAAAACTAACCTGTTCAAAAAGGCATTCCCTAACGATCCAACTTAAATGCCTTAACCCTGCAACACAACGAAACCAGATCTCGTACTGGACATAACTTAACTCTTCGCCTTTACGATTCCCTACGTGTCTGTAACACATGAGCTATACTTTACTACAACATCACTCTGTATTTGTTCACACCGATATTGGCGATCGCCGGTACGGTACTTTGTAAGCCACATTGAGCCTGCAAATAGGTGGGAAAATGTGGGATACAAATGTAACATATCCTATATAATAATTCTCACCTCCAACGTTCTGTCTTGCCTGGGACCGTGGCTCCCTCGGAGTTGGTCTGCTAGGATCCGTAGATCAGACTGACGTCAGTGGCCGCATTATGAAGTGATCCCGGGTGAGAGAAAAAAACCCACACAGCTGATCGAATCCCACGAACTGGCACGCGCCCTGCACCGCCAAATAGCTGGTCCACGCCGCTTCAACACCACCGACCACCCAAAACCCCACTGGAGGGACCTCTCCGCTTCCTCATGCCGCCCCTGCACCTGCTCTGCTGCTTGCGGCCTTAGCGGTTGACAACTCCAGTCCGGACCGCCCCTTCTCCAAGCGGCTGCAAAAATGCCGCCGACGCACAGGCCACCTTCCCCGGATCACCGCTGCAGGAACGCGGCCAGGCACGGCCCCAAATCGACGCCCACACCTACCTCCCAGCTCAGCCCAATATGCCCCAGCTGAGATACTGCCTCAGCTCCGCACCAGCCTTGCTGAAGAAACCCCACTGCGGACACCAGCCCCCACTTCTTCCACCTCCAGGAACACCCCAGCAACAGCGCCCCAGGTAAAAATATTAATGAATATAACCTTGCTAGCGCCCATTTCCTTTAAAACAGAAACAGGCCTTTTTTTACTAGTAAATAAATAAAAGACTGCATATTTCTGATAAGCGCCGAGGCCCCCTTTTACTGCAGTGGGAAATAATGCATAAAACACTTGCCGCAAGGCCATTTCGGGGTGGAGCAGCGTGGGGCATGGCCCGATTACCGCTGGGGGTGGGAACATATGAGTTTATCTTGTTGGGCAGACTGGATGGGCCGTGCAGATCTTTTTCTGCCGTCATCTACTATGTTACACGTTACTATGTTACTGCCGGGCTGCTGAGGTAGCCCAGTAATACTTCCGGTTTAGCCAGTGGCAAACCCACATTGGGCTGACCGCTGCTTAGTAAAAGACCCCCTGTAGGATCATCTTAGCTGGTGCTAACTCTCAAAATAGACACGTCGGCTCATTTGTTAAGCTCTCAGAATAAGCGTTTGTTAGCTGTTCCAGTTTTCGATCGGTAAGCTTATTAGGTTTGTGTGCTGCTACTACTACCTTTCAAATTGCGGGGCCTGAGTTGTGGAATTCTCTGCCACTGAAAATGCGTAAAATTGAAACTTTGCTTACTTTTAGAAAACAGCTGAAAACATTTTTGGTCTTGAAAGCATTTGGGGAAACAGGAGGTTTTAAGGGTTAATGGGATGGATGGGTGGGTACATGGTTATTGGAACAATTACTGGATAAATAAATATAGTTATGTCTGTGTATGGCACAATAACTTCTGCTCATGGTAAATGGTAGAGTTCTAAGCTTCCTCAAAATTGTTCAGTCAGCTGTACGTCAGTCGGCTTCCTTCTATTGAAGGAAGTGAAAAGGTGATCATTTCTGTTGTCTTAACTGTGTAATTTTTGACTTCCAGGTGTCAGTGCCATTCAGTAAAAGCATCGATTAGTGTCACCCATGAGAAAGTAAAGGTAATCAAAACATCTCTGTACTGAAAAAAACTGAAGCCACTACATAGGCGTTAGTTCATGCTGACATTAGTATGGGTGGTTTCTGTGCTGTAAATTAACTTAACACCTTATCATTACAACATGCTAATTTCAGCTTTAACGTTCTAATGTGATAGGAGGTTGGGAATTTGCTTTACAGTTAACGCAAAGCAGGGGCATAGCCAGACAACAGATTTTGGGTGGGACTAGGCAAGAAGTGAGTTGGCACCAAGTGTTCTCCCCCCCCCCACCCCCAACCACCACCCAAACAATATGTCAACTGGTGAGAAAACGCTTCTTTCCATCTTGGCAATCTGCAGCAGGCATGCACTGAAAACTGAGCATGCACAGGTGCTGTTATTGTAGAGAGTAGAGTTTTTGTTACCATCAGGGGGAAATCTTGAACTGGCCGAGCTTGGGATCCCCACCAGCTACCGCTAAACGTGTGCTACTGTTGGGCGGGCCTGAGCCCTAAGTGGGTGGGCCCTGGCCCACCCAGGCCCACCTGTGGCTACGCCACTGCCGCAAAGGTCATTCTCCAAGGACAAGCAGGTAGATGAATCCTCAAACATGGGGTGACGTCAACCGATGGAGCCTGCATGGGAAGGTTTTTTTGTTTTCCAGAACTTTTGAGATTCTCACCGCGGGCGGATGTACACTTCTTCCTGCCTGCCATTGTTGTGATGTCTTTTGTGTCATTGTTGCCTCAGCGCTTACTTTCAGCTGAAAAACTAAAACATCTGCCTTGTGTGTAAGTCCTGTTGCTGTTGTGTGGTCTTATTTTTCATGGCAGGCTGTCCTTGTTAGGTTTGTATCTGTTTTTATTTTTTAATTATTATTATTATTTTTCTCATCTGCTTGTATTGAGCTGTTTTAGGCCTCAAGTATCCGTCTGCATATTTTTTTTCCAATAATCTACTCACTTGATTTAACTACAAATATTTTTTGGACAATATGTCCAAGAAGACCCTCAGTGGCTTCAGAAGGAGTTCTTGGTGCAACAGAACCATATCAGTTACCAATATTCATACTTGGTGCATGCAAAGTGTGGGACCTGATTGTTGCATTCTGTGTTCCCAGATGTCAGAAAGCAGAAAGAAAAGTCTTTTTGGCACAAATAAGGCTGATCCATCAACATCGGCACTGGAAACATTCTTGATGAGTTCCAGAGCTATATCAGATGCTAGGGAAACACTGGCATTGAGAATGTGTCACTTTTGATATCAAACATTGGTAGAGGTCATTGGGAGCAGTCATCATCTGATTCCTGCTCAAAACTGAGGAGGGGTTCATCCTCGAAGAAATCTGTGCCAAGAGAGCAAGATGGCTGTAAGACACTGAGGCACCTCGACATCAGCCCTCTTTGATGTATGTCTTTGAGAGTCATCACTAGTGTCACCAGTGTCCTACAAATGCCATTGAAATGAGGGCCACTAATCTTCTGTAGCACCAGAGAATTTGCAATATTGTCCTCATACCTGAGACCACAGTTCCTACACATCCCAAGTGACTCAGGAGTACTGTGCATGGCCATTTCTACTGTGATGTCTACACCTCTGTCAACAGCAGCCTTCAAAGAAAAATGGAAGACATTTTTTGCTCAACACAATACTGTGATTTCAATATCATTGATGTTGAGACCAGAGGTGTTCCAACCATTCTTTGAAACCCATGCACTGCCTACAGGATACACCTCAACACCAAGGCCTAGTAGGGGCTTGGAGTCTATATCAGCAGCACATGTGTCTAATTACAATGTGTTGGGGTGAAAACTTCACCAGTACATTGGGAATCCTTGGTGTCTCGATGCCCCTGGATAAGGCTGGACCTGATGGCCGGTAGTGCAAGACAGACAGAGACTCAAACATTTCTTCTGAAGTTTTTTTTTTTTTTTTTTAGTCTAACTCTGAGCATCCTGGTACTCTGAAGAAAAACCTGAGGTCTTCACATCTCATAAGAAGTGTAAATCTGCACCTGAGGAACTGTAATTGATAGATTTTGTGAGGGAGATAACTTAGGACATCTCATTTAAGTTAGAGTTGGAGGATGAATCCAGGGCAGAAATGTTGGATATGCTCCAATTCCTTGACCCAACCCAAGGAAGCTGTGAAAGTTCCCATTCACAAAATACTGAGAGAGTTTCAGATGAGAATGTGGGAAACCTCGCTTTTGTTTGTCCTATTAACAAAAAGGTATAGAGTTGAAAAGAATCCCAGATTCAATTCAATTCAAATCAATTCTTGTGTACCACTAATATCCCCTTCCAGGGTTCAGTGCGGTTTACATTCTAGGTGAGACAAAAGTAAATAGTGTTAGTGTGAGGTATGAGAAACATTAGAGACCATTGGTGTAATGTATGACCCTACTAGGAAGTAGATGTCATGAAGGATTATTATGAAGCAGTCTTTGAAAAGAGAAAGGTTTTTAGCCTCTTCCTGAAGTTGAGGTAGCTGTTTTCTGTTCTGATGGGAATAAGTAGAGAGTTCCGTATTTTGACTCCAAGTACGGGGAATAGAGAGCTGAAAATCTTCTGATTTTGAATTGTCTTTTGGAATGGTGATGCTGGCATCAGTTGTTGTTTCAGTCTGTTAGACTGGACCAGATATAGCGAAGTGGTCTTAGTCAGCAGTTAGGTGAAGCCCTATAAGATTTGAAAAACTGAATAAGCAGCTTTGAACCTGAGTCGTTCTGCTATGGGAAGCCCGTTCAGTTTGTTTAGATGAGTTGAAAGACTATTATATCTATTTAATTGGTATACATGTCTAGCAGCTGTGTTCTGTATGATTTGCAATTTTTTTTCTGACATTGACATTTAATACCAAGAAATAGAACGTTACAGTAATCGAAGTGAGGTAGAACTAACATTCGGACTAGTAGTGCGAAGGCTTTTTGGTCTCACTAGATGTAGCTGTCTTATTTTGAATAGTGTTTTCTTCCATAGCTGGTTAATATGGGAAAAGAAGGTGAGTGAAGAACCAAGCAAGACCCTTAGTACTCTGGTTTCAGATTTGACCATTGGTCAAAGATCTTGATGATGGGACCTCAACTCCCTGATTTCAGAACCACAGGGCCTTGCTTTTTATGAATTCAATTTTAGTTTATTGGTCAGGCCCCAGGTGCTAACAACAGTTATACCATTCGCTACAGACTGAGTTGGATCTATGTTTGATGCTGTCACTGGTAAGAGAAGCAGGATGCAGTGGCGTAGCTACGTGGGGCCAGGGGGGCCTGGGCCCCGTAGATTTGGCCCTGGACCCCCCCTGCCGATGACCCTCTCGACCCCCCCTCCCGCCGCCAACCCTCCCCCGCCGTCACCGTGGGCTACCTTTGCTGGCGGGGGACCCCAATCCCCACCAGCCGAGGAGGTCCTCTTCTTCCCGCGAAGGCTTTGTTCTGTTTCTGACATCCTGCACGTTGTACGTGCAGGACGTCAGACTCACAGAAACAGAACGCAGCCTTGCAGATCAGCCAGAGACAGAACGAAGCCTTCATGGGAAGAAGAGGACCTCCTCGGCTGGCGGGGATTGGGGTCCCCCACCAACAAAGGTAGCCCACGGCGATGGCGGGGGAGGGTTGGTGGCGGGAGGAGGGGTCGAGACGGCGGGAGGTGGGGGTAGATAATGGCTGGGGGGTGTCAGCGGCGCTGGGGGGGAGGGCTAAAATGTGCCCCCTCACCTCGGGCTCTGGACCCCCCTCCCGCCAAAGTCTGGCTACTCCCCTGGCAGGATGTCATCTGCATAGGATAATATTAGTTCAATAAGTCCCAGGTGTAATGAGGCAAGGGATGACATAAAGAGATGTAAGTGAGAAGGGAGATCCCTGCGGGTCCCCGCAGTTAGGAGATCAGTAGTTGGAAAGTTGGTTGTTTTGCTTGACAGAATAGCTTCAACTTGAAAGGAATTCACTGAACCATTTGAACACAGTCCCTGTTATTCCTATCTGATCCAGGCGTTTGTTTGACATATGTGGTTAGAACTAGCAGCAATGTTTATGGACTATGTTACAATCTGAAGCCAAATTGTGACCAGTATATAAGAGAGCTGTTTACTAATATAGGTTTCTAATACTTTAGTAAAAAGGGATATGTTTCCACTGGACGGTAATTTGCAAGTGATGTTACGTCTAGCCAGGGGTGTGCTGGTAAATTTTTAACAATGGGCTCTCTCTCCGGGCATAGCCGGCCCTGACATTTAGAGTATGTGTGTGTGTGTGTGTGTGGGAGGGGGGAATACATGTCTCTCTCTCCCCTCCCTTGTGCGGGCACGCTAGGCATACCTTTGTCGAGCCCCACCAGCCAATAAATGGACTGCCACCATTCTCTGCTGCTTGTTTCTGGCTCTGAGCAGCATGATGGAACCTTCTTGCGCTTGCATGAAAAGTCCCAGCCTGATGCTCAGAGTCAGAAACAAGGAGCAGGGAGCAGCAGCAGTCTATTTACTTGGCTAGTGGGGCCAGCATCACTGCCAGCAAATTAAAAGAGAATTCATGAGGGGGCCCAAGCCCACATTTTGGGAGTCAGTTGTTAAAGTAGCCATGGGGAGGCCTACTTTAACAACCGGCTCCCAAAATTCTTAAAAACTTAACAAACGGCTCTCGCGAGCCCGTGAGAGCCCGCTCCAGCACACCACTGGGTCTAGCCCAGATCCCTTCAGTAGTGGAGTGAGAACAATTTTGCCCATATCGAGGGGAAGAGAGCCAGTTTTTTTAACAGCTCATTGAGATTATCAAGTAACAGGGGCATAGCCAGACACCCAAGTTTGGGTGGGCCTGGACCCAAGGTGGGTGGGCAGAACTCCGCCTTGTCCTACAAGTGATTTGGTTTCTCCCTCTCTCGCCTGCATGCCATATGGTCTTTCAAACATCCCCTCTCCCCCGTATACCTTTTAAATAGCAAATTTTCACCGGCCGCAAACAGTTGTTCGGAGTTTTTGGCTGGTGGGGCTTGGGGTCCCTGCCAGCCACATTATAGGTGTGCTGCTACTTGGTGGGCCTGAACCTAAAGTGGGTGGGCCTGGGCCCACCCCAGCCCATCCTTGGCTATGCCACTGCCAAGTAACCAGTTTACTGCTTCCATAGGGATGGATTTGAGTAGGTGTTTCGGGCATTGATCCAGGGAGCAGTTGGCTCGTTAGCATTTCAACATCATTGATCTTGCATCCTCAATTATTAGTGGTTGAAAAGATTCCCAGTTTTGAGCCCTTGGGTTGTAGGATCTCCGGCGATTAAGGCTGAACTATAGGTTAGACTATTTTCCTCTGTTGGTGTAGCTTTAAATATTTCAGACCTAATTTGGAGGATCTTGTTGTTGACCACAAACTGATGAAACAACTGTCGGCACTTTAAAATATAGTTTTCTTGTCCCTCTCTAATCATTAGACGATAAGCTTAGAATTCTAGAGCTGTTACCTTTTGTATGTTAACAGGCTGATCATTCTGTGTATTTACTTTTGACATTCCAAAATGATACCCACCTTCTCCTTGCCAAAAAATGAAAGGATACTATAAAACGTCATAAGACCTGTGGGTTTCAGACACCCTTTGAAGCTGACTGTCCTTTTTCTTTTTCTTTTTTTTAATGCTATGGAATGCCCTCCCGCGGGAGGTGGTGGAGATGAAAACGGTAATGGAATTCAACCACGTGTGGGATAAACACAAAGGAATTCTGATTAGAAGGAATGGTTCCGCAGAATCTTAGCGCAGATTGGGTGGCAGCGCCGGTAATTGGGAAACAAAACGGGAGCTGGGCAGACTTCTACAGTCTATGCCCTGATCGTGATTGAATAGATAGGGATGGGCTGGAGTGTAAATTTTAAGGGGCTTCGACGTTAGCTTCAGAACTTAGTACAAGAAGAGTGCTGGGCAGACGTCTACGGTCTGTGCCCTGAGAAATCAAGGACAAATCAAACTCGGGTATAATGTATCACATACCATGTAAACGAGTCATTGCTTTCAAAATCTGTACCGTGGTCCACAAAATCATCTACGGTGAAGCCCCAGGATACATGACAGTCCTAATCCACCTACCAACTAGAAACACATCCGAACCGACACGAACAAACTTAAATCTGCACTATCCAAGCTGCAAAGGACTTAAATACAAATCAATGTATGCATCCAGTTTCTCCTACATAAGCACGCAACTGTGGAACGCATTACCAAAATCCTTGAAAATGACGTACGACCATCTATCCTTCCGGAAAATATTAAAAACCAAGTTGTTCAAAAAAGCTTACCCTACCGATCCAACCTAAATGCCGGATCTGGGCAACATAACATAACCGAATTACGCAATGGACATAACACAACTCTGCCACTGTTCGATTCTCTAATGTGGCTGTGCCACATGAACTCTCTCTTACCACAACATCACCTTGTATTTGTTAACACCGGAGTCTGCTAACGCCTCTCTGGATTATGTAAGCCACATTGAGCCTACAAATAAGCGGGAAAATGTGGGATACAAATATAAATAAAATGAGTTAATCTTGTTGGGCAGACTGGATGGACCGTACAGGTCTTTATCTGCCATCATTTACTATGTTACTATGATATCTCACGGATCAAATTGATTACCTACCATGATAATTGCAGCTTCACTTAACATGGGTGCATTACATCGACCTTTATGGTGGCCACTTGGAGTTTTGTCAGCACGAATTACAACACGGTATTATCATCAGGCATCACTTCTAAAGCTGTTTTAAAACTTTGAACGTAGTTGCTATTGTCATACAATAACAATCGTTGTAGATCGCGTAAAATGTTATAATCTACACCAGGCACAATGCCACAACCTCATTCAGCTTCAACATTCTCATCGTCTATAAAATAGATTTGTAGAAATTTATGCTTTTCATTAGGTAATGGTAATAATGAGCCTGCTCTGTGATAAATCTGGCCCTTAACCTTGAAGGTAGACATAAAACCACCTTCTTTGATTTCATGTGCCCCAAATGAGGTCATTTGAAAACATGAGTTGAATTTTCTGATGTTTTCCAGAAAACGCATTGCAGCTGGTGTACAGCCATTGAATAAGGATTTTAGTGGTTCTGGAGGAGCATTTAGTAAAGGGAGCCTTACTTTACCTCCTGAGCAGCACGTACCAGTCTTCCTTTCAGGGACGCCGAGAGACTGGGCCGGACCCAGGGCAAGGCCGCCCCCGGGGCCCTGCCCCTGCCGCCCTCGCCGCCTCACCCCCCGAGGTCGCCACTGCTCCCCCGGAGATCGCCGCAGCCACTGCTCCCCCCTCCACCCCCCTGAGGTTGCCGCCGCCGCTCCCCCCCTCCGTCTGCCACCGGGCCAGGCCCCCTGCATTGAAATCACAGTCTCAACTCTGTGAAAGCGGCGCTGCAGGCAGCAGAACGCCTATCTTCGGCCCTCCTTCCCTCCTTGTGTCCCGCCCTCGTGGAAGTTACGTCAGATGAGGGCGGGACACAGGGAGAGAAGGAGGGCCGAAGGGTAGTAGGCGTTCTGCTGCCTGCAGTGCTGCTTTCACGGAGGTGAGACTGTGATTTCAATGCAGGGGGCAGACGTTCGATGACGGAGGGCGGGTGGGACTGCGGCGCCGGGCCCCCCTTGGAGGCCCGGGCCATTTTGTCCCCCCTGCCCCCCATCTCGGCGGCTATGCTTACTTTACCTCCTGAGCAGCACATACCAGTCTTCCTTTCAGGGCCGCCGAGAGACTGGGCCGGGCCCGGGGCAAGGCCACCCCCGGGGCCCCGCCCCTGCCGCCCTCGCTGCCCCACCCCCCGAGGTCACCACCGCTCCCCCTCCACCACCCTGAGGTCGCCACTGCTCCCCCGGAGATCGCCGCAGCCACTGCTCCCCCCTCCACCCCCCTCCCCGAGGTCGCCACCGCCACTCTCCCCCTCCGTCTGCCACCGGGCCGGGCCCCCTGCATTGAAATCACAGTCTCACCTCAGTGAAAGCGGCGCTGCAGGCAGCAGAATGCCTCCCTTTGGCCCTCCTTCCCTCCTTGTGTCCCGCCCTCGCGGAAGTTATGTCAGAAGAGGGCGGGACACAGGGAGGGAAGGAGGGCCGAAGGGAGGCGTTCTGCTGCCTGCAGCGCTGCTTTCATGGAGGTGAGACTGCGATTTCAATGCAGGGGGCAGACGGTCGATGACGGAGGGCGGGTGGGACTGCGGCGCCGGGCCCCCCTTGGAGGCCCGGGCCATTTTGTCCCCCCTGCCCCCTACCTCAGTGGCTATGCTTACTTTACCTCCTGAGCAGCACATACCAGTGGGTTTTGCCTTAATGTTAGTGCACAACATGATTTGCAGACAACGTTCATTTTACCAATGCTCAATTGAGGAGACTCTTCATATTTGTCCATTGAGTTGTAAGAAAAATCTGCCCCTTCTAAATTAGACCTCGTTAAAAGTCTTCTATTGGCTTTTTTTTACGATTACTTTCTAAACGTTGAGCATTTCGCTGTCTGGTCTGTTAGGCTCTGATAGCAGCTTGTGTTTGTCTTTGGTACCGAAGTCGTATTTCATTTTCGTATTGGTTTTCAATACTCCTTATTCGAGGCTTGCCTTTCCCTTTGCTGCACAAGTCGCCTTTGATTTTCAACTGGTGTCTCATCAACTCAGTGGCGTTCCTGGCCTGAATGGCACCCGGGGCAGAGCGCCGATGCGCCCCCCCCCCCTGCTAAATGACACCTTCCCCCCTCCGGCAAAATGACACCACCCCGGGTGCGCGCCTATGGGGGGGTGCTGCGGCGCGCGCCTGCTCCGAGTTCACTAAACTTCGCTTCGCTGCAGCTCCCTCTGCCCCGGAACAGGAAGTAACCTGTTCTGGGGCAGAGGGAGCTGCAGCGAACGAGCGACGAAGTTTAGCAAACTCGGAGCAGGCGCGCCGCGGCACCCCCCAGCGGCGTGCACCCGGGGCGGACCGCCCCCACCGCCCCCCCCCCTTGGTACGCCACTGCATCAACTCTTAGTTTTGCCTGCTTTTTTCGTTGATCTGCAAGCCGTATTTAATTTTCCATTGTAGTTTCAACCGCCCTGGATAGAAAACAAACTGTTTAGTATCGGGATCCATGACTGGCCCAAAAACTATGGTCTGTTTTCAATATATTCTACTTTAAGCGTGCCTTAAACATTGACAGTGCTGAGGGGTGTGTGAAAATGGCTGAGTGGGGGTGTACTTCTGAGAGCGAGTGTGAATGGGTATGGTAGAATGGGTGAGTGTGAGTGAGGTTGAGAGTGTTCCACTAAGGAGTTGTACTGTTGAGGGGAGGTGTGAGAATGGGTATGAATGGGAGGGGGGGTGAAAATGTGTGAGTGGGGGTGTACTACTGAGGGGTGAGTGTGAGAATGAATGAGTGTGAATGGGGGTGTACTGGTGAAGAGGATTTGAGTGGGGGGTTTCTGCTGAGAGGTGTGTGAGAATGGGTCAGTGTGAGTGGAGGTGTTTTGCCGAGGGGTGTGTGAGAACAGGTGAGTGTGAATGTTTTGCTGAGGAGTGTATGAGAATGGGTGAGTATGAGTGGGGGTGTTTTGCTGAGAGGTGTGTGAGAACAGATGAATGTGAGTGGGGATGTGCTGTTCTGTGGTGTATGAGTGGGGGTGTACTGCTGAGGGGTGAGTGCATGGAGGTGTGCTTCGCTGGAGTATGTGAGAATGGGTGAGCGTCAGTGGGGGTGTGGTACTGAGCGGTGAGTGTGAGTGAGGGGGTGCTATTCTGGGGTATGTGATTGGAGTTGTTTTGCTGAGGGTTGTGTGAGAACAGGTGAGTGGGAGTGGGATGATGAGTGCTGTATTAGAATGGGTCAGTGTGAGTGGGGGTGTTTTGCCGAGGGATGTGTGAGAACAGGTGAGTGTGAATGTTTTGCTGAGGGGTGTATGAGAATGGGTGAGTATGAGTGGGGGTGTTTTGCTGAGAGGTGTGTGAGAACAGATGAATGTGAGTGGGGATGTGCTGTTCTGTGGTGTGTGAGTGGGGGTGTACTGCTGAGGGGTGAGTGTGCGTGGAGATGTGCTACGCTGGAGTGTGTGAGAACGGGTGAGCATCAGTGGGGGTGTGGTACTGAGCGGTGAGTGTGAGTGAGGGGGTGCTATTCTGGGGTGTGTGATTGGAGTTGTTTTGCTGAGGGTTGTGTGAGAACAGGTGTGTGGGAGTGGGATGTTTTGATGAGTGCTGTATTAGAATGGGTAAGTGTGAGTGGGGGTGTGTGAGAATGGCTGAGTGTGACTGGGGTGTTTTGCTGAGGTGTGTGTGAGAAAGGGTGAGTATGAGTGGGGGTGTTTTGCTGAGAGGTGTGTGAAAACAAATGAATGTGAGTGGGATGTGCTGTTCTGTGGTGTGTGAGTGGGGGTGTACTGCTGAGGGGTGAGTGTGCGTGGAGGTGTGCTACGCTGGAGTGTGTGAGAACGGGTGAGCATCAGTGGGGGTGTGGTACTGAGCGGTGAGTGTGAGTGGGGGTGTGTGAGAATGACTGAGTGGGACTGGGGTGTTTTGCTGAGGTGTGTGTGAGAAAGGGTGAGCGCTGCGTACACTGTAGCGCTCTAGAAATGTTAAATAGTAGTAGTAGTAGTAGTGTGGTACTGAGCGGTGAGTGTGAGTGAGGGGGGTGCTATTCTGGGGTGTGTGATTGGAGTTGTTTTGCTGAGGGTTGTGTGAGAACAGGTGAGTGGGAGTGGGATGTTTTGATGAGTGCTGTATTAGAATGGGTAAGTGTGAGTGGGGGTGTGTGAGAATGGCTGAGTGTGACTGGGGTGTTTTGCTGAGGTGTGTGTGAGAAAGGGTGAGTATGAGTGGGGGTATTTTGCTGAGAGGTGTGTGAAAACAGATGAATGTGAGTGGGATGTGCTGTTCTGTGGTGTGTGAGTGGGAGTGTACTGCTGAGGGGTGAGTGTGCGTGGAGGTGTGCTACGCTGGAGTGTGTGAGAACGGGTGAGCGTCAGTGGGGGTGTGGTACTGAGCGGTGAGTGTGAGTGGGGGTGTGTGAGAATGACTGAGTGTGACTGGGGTGTTTTGTTGAGGTGTGTGTGAGAAAGGGTGACATTGACATTGAGTTTAATACTCCCTTAAATCTGAAAACGTGGAGGCTAGATCCCTACCTAGCACTGCCTTCCCTTTTCCAATCAATTTGTTTAGGTTGATTTTCTTGATTAGTTGTTTCTTTCAATCTAGCAAATGCCTGCCGTTTGGCTTTCACTGTATTCCTGTCAAAACACAGCCTTCTTTTCAAGGGCATATTGAAATTCTCTTTCCCGCCCTTTTCAAGGAACGTTCCCTTGGCAGGGTAGTGAATTCGTGCACGCACACACTTCCCAGCCAGACCCAAATACTTTCGCCCTACCCTGCTCCCACCAGTCTCTGAACCTCCCTTGTACTGAACTTGTTAGGGAAGAGGGTATTAGAGAATGAGAGAGGAAGGACTGCACAGCTGCTGTCCGTGTTGCTCCCCATCAGTCTCTGACCCTCACCCTGTCCCAAGCAGTTTGTCACTTAGCAATGGCAAGAAAGAACTTTCCGACCTGCAGCCTATTCATTTAATGGATGGAGGGTGTTGTTCCTCCTCCCCTGAGTGCCCCTGTGAACTGAATCACTTCAAACTACACAATAAACCTCGGCAACGTGGGTAGAGTCTGAATGCCGGGTTTGGTGGCCGTAGTTCTTCGGAGGCTGGAGGAGCTCGGACACGGACAAACGAACAAGCACACATGTCTGATAAAGATATAGATCAAACATATAAAAGACAAGTGACCGACTCACCCGCAAATGCGCAGTAGAGACTTCCCTTTCTGTCCTGCCCTCGCGTCAAGACGTGATGACATCAGAGGGCGGAACAGAGAGGGAAACGGACGCTGCCGGCCTGCCGTTGCTGCTGGAGACGAAGGAAAGGAACATCGCTGGCGCACCATCCTCCACCCTCCCTCTCATCCCCGACGTCGTCGCCGCCGCTCCCTCCCCCCTCCGTATCGGACCCCCTGCACTGACATGACAGCGCCTCTCACCTCCGTGTGGAAGCGCTGCAGGCAGCAGCAGAGCGATCTGCTGCTGCCTGCAGCGCTTTCACACTGAGGTGACAGGTGCTCTCATATCAGTGCAGGGGGCCCGGCACGGAGGGGGGAGGGAGCGGCGGTGAGGAGGGCAGCTGGACATGGGGGGACGGCAGGGGAGAGAGGATGGTTGGTGGACGGGGGGAGGCCAGGGGATACAGGAGGACTACTGGACATGGGGGGGAGGGCAGGAGAGAGAGCAGGGTTGCTGGACATGGATTGGGGGAGGGGAGGGCAGGGGAGAGAGGAAGGTTGCTGGACATGGGGGGAGGGCATAGGAGAGAGCAGGGTTGGTGGACGGCGGGGGGGGAGTAAGGCCAAGGGAAAGAGGAGGGTTGCTGGATATGGGGGGAGGACAGGGGAGAGAGGATGGTTGGTGGACGGGGGGAGGCCAGGGGATACAGGAGGGCTGCTGGACATGGGAGGGCAGGAGAGAGAGCAGGGTTGGTGGACATGGATCGGGGGAGGGGAGGGCAGGGGAGGGAGGAGGTTTGCTGGACATGGAGGTGAGAATTACAAATCTCGCCCGTTTTAACGGGCTTAACGGCTAGTATGGATATAATCTTATCACTTAGCCCCTTTTGAGGTAGCGGACCATATTTGTAGGGTTGAATATGTTCAAAGTAATGCTCGTTGAGCCATCAGGGCTTCCCAGACACATTATATGAATTTAGCCCTGCAGGTGCTTTGTATGTTATTTATTTATTTATTTTCATCTTGGTGAAATAAGAGGTGTGCATCCATTCCACGTTTTAACGCTACCATCTGTCTGGTTTTTGAAGATGCAATCAATCTGCATTTCTGTTCTTCTTTGCACAGACCCTTCCTTCATCGTCCCCCTTCCCCCTCCCCCCACCCACCCACACACACATAGGCTTTTTACAGACAGGAGTAAAAATGACATTCTGGAGATTAGCCTTCGGTAATTCATCTGGCGATAAATTGGCACAAAGCAACTGGGTGAGCGAAATAAAATACCTTCGTGAGCAGCTGTTTGGTCTATCTCAGTGAAAGTAAAATGTCCTATTTGTTTTCAGTGAGTGTTATCCAGACGCTGTATACAGTGTGCAAGTCAACTTTTGAAGGAGGGTTTTAGTTTTTCATCTTCTCAGTAGTCCGTATGATTCCCCTGTATTTATCTGCTTTCACGTACCTTGTAATACTGGATCCTTGGCATGACATGCTCATTCTATGACTTTTTAGCTCGAACAATATTCCATTCCTTTGAGCAGGGGTGTAGCCAGACTTCAGCGGGAGGGGGGTCCAGAGCCCGAGGTGAGGGGGCACATTTTAGCCCCCCTCTGGTGCCACCACCAACAACAACTTTGACCCCGCCCCGCCGCTGACCCTCCTGACCCCCCTCCCGCCGCCAACCCTCCCCCGCCATCGCCTTCCTTTGCTGGCGGGGGACCCCAACCCCCACCAGCCAAGGTCCTCTTTTTCCGGCGCAAGGCTTTGTTCTGTTTCTGTGCGTCTGACGTCCTGCACGTTGTACATGCAGGATGTCAGACTCAGAAACAACGAAGGAAGAAGAGGACCTCGGCTGGCGGGGGTTGGGGTCACCCGCCAGCAAAGGTAGCAGATGGGTTGATGGCGGGTTGGCGGCAGGAGGGGGGTTGAGAGGGTCATCAGTAGGGGGGTCCAGGGCCAAATCTATGGGGGCCCAGGCCCCCGTGGCCCCATGTAGCTACGCCCCTGCCTTTGAGTACATCAAATGATGAACTAAGGGGGAGGGGAGGGGCATCTAAGATGGAGCAGAGACAACCTACCCAACTTCATGAGCCCTGAGTTGGGTTATATATTTTTTTTCTTTAGCTTTTGGTGTGTCGTACTGTAACTTGTGATGGTGAAGAGGAAAGGGAATCCCAGGATCTTTTTCTCTAAGTCCTTTGTACCCCTGGTCTGACCTCATGGGGGCCATTTCATGAAGCATGATGTTCTCCCAGTGGCATTCCCAATGAGAAGGAAGGATTTCCCTCGCAGTAGCTGAACACCACTCGTAGCCTTAAATAATGGTTATCTCCACTTGTACCTGTTGGCATTTATACATCCATAGTAACATAGTAACATAGTAGATGATGGCAGAAAAAGACCTGCATGGTCCATCCAGTCTGCCCAACAAGATAAATTCATATGTGTATACCTTACCTTGATTTGTACCTGCCTTTTTCAGGGCACAGACCGTACAAGTCTGCCCAGCAGTATTTCCCGCCTCCCAACCACCAGTCCCGCCTCCCATCACCAGCTCTGGCACAGACCGTATAAGTCTGCCCTCCACTATCCTCGCCTCCCAACCACCAACCTCTCTTCCCCCACCTGCACCGCCACCCAATTTTGGCTAAGCTTCTGAGGATCCATTCCTACTGCACAGGATTCCTTTATGTTTATCCCACGCATGTTTGAATTCCGTTACCGTTTTCATCTCCACCACCGCCCGCAGGAGGGCATTCCAAGCATCCACCACCCTCTCCGTGAAAAAATACTTCCTGACATCTTTCCTGAGTCTGCCCCCCTTCAATCTCATTTCATGTCCTTTCGTTCTACCGCCTACCCATCTCTGGAAAAGACATAGGTGTGACGTAGGTGTGATTCCTGTCACTTTGGTCTGGACTCTGTAAATGACACTCAAAAATGGGTGCTGAAAAAGATCCGCAAAACCAAATGGGGTTCACAATTTCCAGAAAAGTCCAACGACACGAAAAGGGGTGGAAAAAGAGACCAACTTCAAGAGATGAAACGGAATACCAGGATAAGATGCTCCAAAACACAAACTTTATTCAGACCCAATATTAAAGTTTGTGTTTTGGAGCATCTTATCCTGGTATTCTGTTTGATCTCTTGAAGTTGGTCTCTTTTTCCACCCCTTTTCGTGTTGCTGAAAAAGATCGGCACTAAGTGTGATTCTATAAAGCAGGGGCGTAGGACGTCAGACTCAGAAACAGAACGAAGGAAGAAGAGGACCTCGGCTGGCGGGAGTTGGAGTCCCCCGCCAGCAAAGGTAGGCAACAGCGACGGCGGGGGAGGGTTGGTGGCAGGAGGGGGGATCGAGAGGATCGTCGGCAGGGGGGGTCAAAGTTGTTGTTGTTGTTGTTGTTGGTGGTGGTGGTGGTGGGGCGGTGGGGGCGGGGGTGGCAATGGCGGTGGGTGGGCTAAAATGTGCCCCCTCACCTCGGGTTCTGAACCCCCTCCCGCCGAAGTCTGGCTACGCCCCTGCTATAAAGGGTACTAACTTTGGACGCCAGACTTCCGCTGCTGAAACCTGGTATAAGTGCTGGCATTCAAGCTGGACGCACTAGCCCATCCAGTAACAGTGCATGTAACTTTTGAGACTATTCCTGACCATGGTCACACCCCCCTTTGAGATATACATTATGAGATGTAGGCACTCATCATTATAGAATAGCGAGCAACTAGATGCATATAAAAATCCTAATCAGTGTCACTGAATGTTGGAGTGGAGAAGTGGCCTAGTGGTTAGAGCACCGGCCTTGCAATCCAGAGGTTCAAATCCCACTGCTGCTCCTTGTGATCTTGGGCAAGTCACTTCACCCTCCATTGCCTCAAGTACAAATTTACCCGCCCCTGTTTACAAAGCCATGCTAGCAGCTGTGTTGACATTAGTGCATGGCACGGAGGGGCATAATCGAACAGTGCCAGCCATCTATATGGATGGTATCTATATGGCCAGTGCCGCAAAGAGCGGTCCCGAAATGTATTATCGAAAAAGATGGCCGGCCATCTTTCATTTCGATAATACGGCTGGCCAAATGTCAGAGATGGCCGCGGGTTTCAGTTGGTCGGCATCGGTTTTCGCCGATAATGGAAACCGATGCCGGCCATCTCAAACCCGGCTAAATCTAAGGTCGTGGGAGGGGCCAGCATTTGTAGTGCATTGGTCCCCCTCACATGCCAGGACACCAACCGGGCACCCTAGGGGGCACTGCAGTGGACTTCAAAAGTTGCTCCCAGGTGCATAGCTCCCTTACCTTGTGTGCTGAGCCCCCCAAATCCACCCCAAAACCCACTCCCCACAACTATACAGCACTACCATAGTCCTAAGGGGTGAAGGGGGGGCACGTACATGTGGGTACACTGGATTTTTGGGGGGGGGGGGTTGGAAGGCTCACATTTACCACCACAAGTGTAACAGGTAGGGGGGATGGGCCTGGGTCCACCTGCCTGAAGTGCACTGCACCCACTAAAAACTGCTCCAGGGACCTACATACTGTTGTCATGGAGCTGGGTATGACATTTCAGGCTGGCAAAAAAATGAATTTTAATTATTTTTTTGGGTGGGAGGGGGTTGGTAACCACTGGGGGAGTAAGGGGAGGTGATCCCCGATTCCCTCCGGTGGTCATCTGGTCAATTGGAGCACTTTTTTGAGGCTTGGTCCTAAAAATAAATGGACCAAGTGAAGGCGGCAAAGTGCTCGTCAGAGTCGGACTTCTTTTTTCCATTATCGGGCGAAGCCGGCCATCTTGTAACCACGCCCCCGTCCCGCCTTCCATACCCTGCCGAAATGCTCCCTTGAAGTTTGGCCAGCCCTGCGACAGAAAGCAGATGAAGCCGGAGAAAATCGGCTTTCGATTATACCGATTTCGCTGGCTTCAGGAGATGGTTGACCATCTCCCGATTTGTGTCGGAAGATGGCCGGCCTTCTTGTTCGAAAATAAGCAGGATAGTAAACGGGGGGGGGGGGGGGGGGGGGGGGAGGGGGAGGGGGGAGGGGGGTAGATTGTGAGCCTGACAGGGAAAATACCCATTGTACTTGAATGTAACTCACCTTGAGCTACTATTGAAAATGGTGGGAGCAAAATCCAAATACATAAACATCATACAGCACCCAATTGATGGTTAAGAGCTTGCTAGCCAAATTATACGCACATCTCACTCCCAAATTAGGGCACCATTTATAGAATGCCTCTAGTATTTTATAAAGAAAAAAGTGTTTGAGTGGATGAGTAGCTTAATGGTTAGTGAACCTGGGGAACTGGGTTGAATTCCCACTGCAGCTACTTGTGTCTCTGAGCAAGTCACTTAACTCCCTATTGCACCAGGTACCAAATAACAACCTGTATATAATACGTAAACCGCTATGATTGTAACCACAGCAAGGCAGTATATTAAGTCCCATCCCCTTCTTTCCCTTATCTGCCCTGTGTTCAAGACACAAATCTCTATCCTTTCCACCCTGTAGGGCTGGGGTGACAGGGGCAACCGCACAGGGCCTCACGCTCATCGGGGCCTCGCGGTCGTTGTCAGCTAGTCGCATCCCCAGCATGAATTTTGCACACGTTGCCAACCCCTCGCCCTGCAAATTACCTCAGCTGCCTGCAGACTTGCCATGTTCCCTGCACCACACCAGGCACAGTTGATTACTGTCCTGACACTTGGTCCACTGACGCGGTGACACCCGGAACTTCTCTCTGCTGTGGCCCCACCCCCTTCTGACGTAATTTCCTTCTTCCTCAAGGGTGGGCTGCGGCACAGGGAAGTTCCAGTCAGCAGACCAGGCCTGAGGCGAGTAAGAGTGGCGTAGTTGGCTCCACTCTGTTCTTGCTGCTTCGCGAGTCCAGGGGCGTAGCCAGACAACAGATTTTGGGTGGGCCTAGGCAAGAAGTGGGTGGGCATGTGGTGTTCTCCACACCACCACCACCAAAAAAATATCTAAGCTGGCAGGAAAACGCTTCTTTCCACCTTGGCAGTCTGCAGAAGGCATGCGCTGAAAACTGAGCATGCGCAGGTTCCAGTATCGTTGAGAGTAGCGTTTTTGTTACCATTAGGCGGAAGTCTTCAGCTGACGGAGCTTTGGATCCCCACCAGCTACCGTTAAATGTGGGCTACTGTTGGGTGGGCCTGAGCTCTAGGCCCACCCAGGCCTGCCTGTGGCTACGCCACTGTTCACGACGCAGGCAGTACAGCGCAGGTTGGTGATAGTTGGCATTTGGCGATGTCAGAAGAATGTACCTTGGTGATAAACATCTTTCCTTTGTTTGCATGTTTTTCTGGGTTTTCTTCTCCTGTCAATGGGGATTGGGGCTAGGTGGGGGGACGACCAAACCAGCCTGCACAGGGCCCCCCACTTGCTAAGGCCAGCCCTGTCCACCTGCACTCCAATTTCTGCTATTATACATCAGGAAAAGATGTTTTGCTTTTCAACAGAAGTGAAAGTTATAAAAGCAAGACAATTTTTTTCTTTTTAAATAAAAGATGATATGAATCCAATATTTAAAAGGGTTTAACAGGGCAGAAAAGGCTTCTGTCGGGTTAAACCTCACTGAGTTGGCTGTCTGCCAATGTTCAGTGGTACTTAAATGGTTAGTAGAACTGAATATAGCTTCTGACCACCCTCAGCACTGTCTGGTTAGTGCAGGAGTGGTCTGGAGGGGGGTGGGGGGATGGAGCTTGGGTTGAGCCAACACTTAACCAGTTAGGGGTGATATTCAATCATATTTCATATTTCACGTTTATTTAATATACCACAAGAAAAATATCTAGGCAGTTTACACCAAATAATATGGAAAATAGAAATGAGGCATAAGAAGGCATAGGTTGGAAAACTAAACCATAGAGTGTAAATTTTTCTAAGTACAAATTAGCCAAGTATACATAGGTGTAAATTTATTCTAAGGATACATGATGTGGGGGGGGGGGGGGGGGGGGGGGGGGGGGGGGGGGGAGGAGGTAGCAAACAGAAGCAGACAGACAAGAGCAAAACCTTGCTGTCAGGTAGCATGGGAGCAGAGGAATCATACTGCATATCATTGAGTGATTGTCAAGCTATGCCACTCTCCAGAAGTGAGCCCTTATGCCACCACCAGGCATCGGTGACAGGCAACCGATGTACCCCAGAATCTTCACCTGAACCAACCACCGTTCCCCTTGGGTTGAGCCCTCGGGTTCAGGTGGCCAGCAGGGCTTGGAGCAGTGGCGTAGCCAGGGGTGGTCCCAGGCCCACCCAGTAGCAGCACACCTATGATGTGGCTGGCAGGGATTCCCAAGCCCCACCATCCGAAAACTTCCAACTACTGCCCCTCCTGCATACCTTGTAAATAGCAGATCTTCACCTGCAGCGAGCAGCAACTGATACATACGGCTTGCACGGCCCCACAGCCTTCTCTTTGATGTATTCCTGCCTATGCGGAAACAGGAAATTGCATCAGAGGGAAGGCTTAAAAGGAATGGGGGGGAGGGGAGATGTTTGAGAGACCATATGGCATGCAGACGAGAGAGGGAGAAACCAAATCACTTGTGGGACAGGGTGGAGTTCTGCCCACCCATCTTGAGCCCAGGCCCACCCAAAATTCGGTGTCTGGCTATGCCAATGACTTGGAGAGCCCTTTGTCGGATAATCGGAGATGCCGAGAAAGCTGGCTAGGGCTGGGTCTGGCAGTGCGGAGTGTGGAGTGACTCCAGCGTAGGGTATAAGTCAGGTGTCCCAGGTAGGGGTCAAGTCAGGTGGCAATCCTGGCAAAAGTCAAAATCCTTGCAGAGGTCAGGTTGGGCGGCAATCCCGGCGAAGTCAGAATCCGGGCAGGATCTAGGTTAGGCAGTAATCAAGGCGAAGGAAGCGCTAGCAGAGAAACTGCAAACAGGACCTGTTGCCGAGGCCCCGTTTGCAGTGTGCAGGCCGCTGATAAGGAGAGGAGGGTGTCTGAGGTTAGGGATCGCCCCACCGTTCCCATCATCCGGGACCGCAAGCTGGAATGCGTGCTTCCTGGCCCGGGAGCTAAAGCAAGCAGAAGAGGACACACTACAGCAAAACACACTGTGAGGAGGGAGCTGACAGAGATATGATGTGTCACAGCAAGAAGCGCTACGAATAGGGTCACCATATGGTTCCGGAAAAAAGAGGACAGATTGATCCAGTCCATGTTTTGCTTCTTTTGAAAGCAATGGAAGTAAAACCCAGACTGGCTCAATCTATCCTCCTTTTTCTGGAGCCATATGGTAACCCTAGCTACAAAGTGGTTGCCGGCAGAGACAGGGCCCGCTGCCATGGTAGGGCGGTGTGAACGTGGTAGTGGGAAATGCTGTCGAGAAAAAGTAGGCCTTAAGGATTGGCTTGAACTTTTGAAATGAAAGTTCAAATCACAGTGCAATAGCAGTAGTGTTCCAAAGTGAAGGGGCTGCAACAGCAAAGCTACTACCTTCAGCCCACACGAAGGAGGCAAGTTCTGGGCTTGGTTTGCATGGGCTTAAAAGATGTCCCTCTGTTTCCTGTTTCGTAATGGCAATACACATCTACTCATAAAAAAGTTTTCCATTGGCCTTACACCTGTTCTGAAGCACATAAGTACATAAATACTGCCATACTGGGACAGACTGAAGGTCATCAAGCCCAGCATCCTGTTTCCGACAGTGGCCAATCCAGGTCACAAGTACCTGCCAAGATCCCAAAATAGTACAATACATTTTATACTGCTTATTCTAGAGATAAACAGTGGATTTTTTCCCAAGTCCATTTTAATAATGATCTATGGATTTTTCCTTTAGGAAGCCATCCAAACCTTTTTTAAACCCCGCTAAGCTAACCACTTTTACTACATTCTCTGGCAACGAATTCTAGAGTTTGATTACATGTTGAGTGCAGAAATATTTTCTCCAATTCATTTTAAATTTACTAATTTGTAGCTTCATCGCATGCCCCCTAGTCCTAGTATTTTTGGAAAGAGTAAACAAGCGATTCAAGACTACCCGTTCTGCTCCACTCATTATTTTATAGCTCTCTATCATACCTCCCCTCAGCTGTCTTTTCTCCAAGCTGAAGAGCCCTAGCCGCTTTAACCTTTCCTCATAGGGAAGTCGTCTCATCCCGTTTATCATTTTTATCGCCCTTCTCTGTACCTTTTCTAATTCCACTATGTTTTTTTTTTTCAGATGTGGTGATCAGAACTGAACACAATATTCGAGGTGTGGTCAAACCATGGAGTGATACAAAGGCATTATAACGTCCTCATTTTTGTTTTCCATTCCTTTCCTAATAATACCCAACATTCTAATTGCTTTCTTAACGGCTGCCCCATTCTGAGCAGAGGGTCTCAACGTATCATCAACGATGACGCCTAGATCCCTTTCCCGATCGGTGACTCTTAATGTGGAACCTTGGATTACATAACTATAATTTGGGTTCCTCTTTCCCATATGCATCACTTTGCAATTGCTCACATTAGACGCCATCTGCCTGTTACTACTACTAACTACTAACTAGCATTTCTAAAGTGCTACTAGGGTTACGCAGCGCTGTACAATTTAAACATAGAAGGACAGTCCCTGCTCAAAAGAGCTTACAATCTAAAAGACAAGAGAACAATCTAAAGACAAGTGAACATGCCCAGTCTCCCAGTCTCCTAAGGTCCTCTTGTAATTTTTCACAATCTTCTTGCGATTTAACAACTTTGAATCAGATTGAGCTGTTTGTTTTGCATATAGAGTTTGGAGGTGTGACTGAGGAGGGAATTCTGCTTACATCTGTGGTATTCAAAACCATCTGAGAAGCCGTCTGATGCTACTTGCTCGGCTCTTTGGATTCCATTCATAGGTGATGGTATGTATTCTTGTAGGTTGCAAAATTTGTCACTTAATGCATGCAAATGCTGCTTCTTACATGTTCAAAGACCCAAGTGATGCTGCTTTTTTGAATTTTATTAAATTTGTACCCCACACTTTCCCACTCAGGGCAGGCTCAATGCAGCAGGCAATGGAGGGTTAAGTGACTTGCCCAGAGTCACAAGGAGCTGCCTGTGCCGGGAATCGAACTCAGTTCCTCAGGACCAAAGTCCACCACCCTAGCCACTCCTCCACTCCTAAAGGAATATACTTGCAAAATGGCTATTCCCAGTATTTATATTTTGCAAGCCTTTTGTAAAATATAGACCCTCCTTCCCCCCCTCCCCCGGATATTCAATGCCGGTCACTGGAAATGACCTAGCATTGAATATCAAGGTTCAACGTCAACTGCAAGACTTAGCCGGCCTGCCTCCCAGAGGCTGAATATCATCGCCAGAGTTACCATATATAAGGGGGTATACAAGTGGGCAGTGCATGGGCAGACCATGGGCATATCAGAAAGTGACACATGAAACTTATGAAATACTATCAGTTGAGTATGGTACATAGTGGAGGAGTGGCCTAGTGGCTAGAGCACCGGTCTTGCAATCCAGAGATGGCCAGTTCAAATCCCACTTCTGCTCTTGTGATCTTAACCCTCCATTGCCTCGGGTACAAGCTTAGATTATGAGCCCTCCTGGGACAGAGAAATATCCAGAGTACCTGAATGTGACTCACCTTGAGCTACTACTGAAAAAGGTGTGAGCAAAATAGAGATAAAATAAATTACCGGTGCTAATTGATAATTTGATTTATGCGTGCATCTTTGTAGTCAGCATTCAATTAAGATGCGCACGTAAATTTTTATGCGTGGATCTATAAAAGTGGGTACGGCCAAGGGGGGAGAAGAGCGGGTCAGGGGCATTCCCAGAATTTGGAAGCAGGGTTACAGAATATGGCAGATCCGCACCTAATTTAGGCACACGGATTTACACGGATTCTGCTGCTTAGCATTATTCAAAATAGAAAGCAGGTAAATCCTCTACAACGACGAAACGCAGCAGGAAAAAGTAGAGGCTGTCCAAAGACGAATCACCACTGGAGATATGAGTCTTTAAGACTGCTGGATTCATGTCTCCAGTGGTGATTCGTCTTTGGACAGCCTCTGCTTTTGCCTGCTGCGTTTCGTCGTTGTAGAGGATTTACCTGCTTTCTATTTTGAATAATGCTAAGCATCAGAATCCGTGTAAATCCGTGTGCCTAAATTAGGTGCGGATCTGCCATATTCTGTAACCCTGCTCCCAAATTCTGGGAATGCCCCTGACCCGCTCTTCTCCCCCCTTGGCCGTACCCACTTTTATAGATCCACGCATAAAAATTTACCTGCGCATCTTGATTGAATGCTGACTACAAAGATGCATGCATAAATCAAATTGTTATCAATTAGCACCAGTAATTTATTGTTAGCACCCAATTATCGGTGCTAATTGGCACAATTATTTAATTAAACTGTGCATACAAATTGGGCACATGCCCAAATGTCTGCATACAATTTTGAACGCCATATATAGAATTCATTAGATAACGCCTAAATTTAGGTGCTGCGTTAGGAGTCCTTTTACTAAGCTGCGGTACAAAGTGGGCTGCGGAGGTGTGAGCACTTCTTTTGGGTGAACGCTGGGCCATTTTTTTTACCACATCTAGGAAGAAAGGACCTTTTTTTATAAGGGGCTGGAAAATGGACGTGCGCTAAAATTGAAACCAGTGTGCTTCCATTTTTGGCTTGAGACCTTACTGCTACCCATTGACCTAATGGTAAGTTCTGACGTGCTACCCACGTGGTAAGCATGCAGCACTTACCGACTGCTGTTTATAGCCAGGTAAGCGGCTCACGGTAAGACATAAGCATCGCCACACTGGGACAGACTAAAGGTCCATCAAGCCCAGTATTCTGTTTCCAACAGTGGCCAATCCAGGTCACAATCACCCCACAAGATCCACGGAGCAAAGCATTTTGTACTGCTTGTCCCAGGAATAGTGGATTTTTCCCTACGTCCATTTAATAACATTCTATGGGCTTTTCCTTCAGGAAGCCGTCCAAACCTTTCTTAAATTCTGCTAAGCTAACTGCCTTAACCACATTCTCCGGCAATGAATTCCACAGTCAAATTACACGCTGAGTAAAGAAAAATGTTCTCTTATTTGTTTTAAACTTACTGCACTCCAGCTTCATCGCATGCCCCCTTGTCCTAGTATTTTTGGAAAGCGTAAACAGGCACTCCATATCTATCTTTTCCACTCCACTCATTATTTTATATACCTCTATCATATCACCCCTCAGCCAGTAGAGAATTATTTTCTACCATGGGATTCGGCTCACGGCAAATTCGAAATTACCGCCCAGCTCAGGCACTAGCTGGGCGGTGGTGCCGATTTGGCGTACGCCGTACATGTGTAGGCCATTACGCAGCTTAGTAAAAGGGTCCCGTAGAGAATAGGGGGTTACTGTACTAACTTAATATTTTTAAAGACTTGTTTAGAGTAAGGCAAAGCATACCTTGGTTTTTGAATAGATTTTATTTTACTGTGGATAGTGGGCTTTTTTCTTTCTAGAGCCCCCTTACTGCGACTATAGGTGAATAATTAGGAACATGACAGGCAGAGTCCTAAATCCTGGCATGACCTTGTAGATGCTGCATAATATCAAGCAGGATTCTTCTCTACATCGAAACCATTAAAAGTGGATAGACATACACCCAATCAATACCGTTGCTAAAAGGGAAAAAAAACGTAGGCTAGACTTTCATAAACTGCTGCCCTGCTGACATAGTTCCAAAAGAGTATATTTAAACTGTCGAGCAAGGAAGCTTTCCTATATTGCTAGGGACCTTGCCAGCTACCTTCCGAGAACCTTTTCTGTCTCAGCACTCTCTCCCTTAATATGCCATACAACACTCACTTGTCAACTGCTTAATTGAAAACAAATTCATTTTTAATTAGCACCGGGCGGATTCTCACCGGCTCGATCCAGGAATTTCTGGATTCACTATCACTGTGCTCCAACCTTCTTCTCACTACGGGAGGGACTGGGGAACAGAAGAAAGCCTGGGGAAGGAATTAACCTCCTCACACTCCTGGAAATGGTTTCCTGGTAGAGCTTTAAGAGTTCATCTTTGCAAGACAAAGTGCAACAGAGATTCAAACACACCCTGAAGACTTGGAATCCCACCAGTGCCTAGTCAGCTGCGATCAGTTACCAAATGGCTCTTACCTTTTCCAAATTAACTGGTCCGATTCAAGTCTTTGTTCGTTCCCATGAACATTTTGATAGCTTGTGGAAAGATGGAGCCAGCTGAGAACCTCCAGCTATTGGTGACATTCAGGGGTAATTCTATAAAGCTTTGCGTGTGTGACAAGCATGTTACAAGTAATAAAGAGCTTTAATAAAACTGTACAGCCAAATGCATGTGCATAGTAACATAGTAGATGACGGCAGAAAAAGACCTGCACGGTCCATCCAGTCTGCCCAACAAGACAACTCATATGTGCTACTTTTTGTGTATACCCTACTTTGATTTGTACCTGTGCTCTTCAGGGCACAGTGAACTGACAAAATGGCATGCGCTTACATGTGAACCATGCATAGGCATTTCAGGAGCATAGTTGGGTAGAGCAAGGATAGATTTTCACTGCATACCTGCATCTCACCTTTGCACGTTCCTTAGAACAGTGCAAAGGTGAGTACATTTCTGCAAGAGGATGTAAGTCCATTTTAAGAGGCATAAAAGAAGTGTCTTTTTGGACTTTTTTGTAGAGGTGGCCAGTCAGGGGCGTAGACAGACTTCGGCAGGAGGGGGGTCCAGAGCCCGAGGTGAGGGGGCACATTGTAGCCCCCCTCCCGCCATTGCTGCCACCCCCCGCGGTCACCAGCACCACCAACAACAACTTTGACCCCCCCTGCCGTCGACCCTCTCGACCCCCCACCTGCCGCCATCGCCTACCTTTGCTGGCGGGGGACCCCAACCTCCACCAGCCGAGGTCCTCTTCTTCCTTCGTTCTGTTGTATGTGCAGGACGTCAGACTCAGAAACAACACGAAGGAAGAAGACTTCAGCTGGCGGGGGATGGGGTGCCCCGCCAGCAAAGGTAGCAGACGGGTTGGCAGCGGGAGGGGGGGTTGAGAGGGTCATCGGCAGGGGGACCCAGGCTCCAATCTATGGAGGGCCCAGGCCCCCGTGGCCCGATAGTAGCTACGCCACTGGGTGGCCTACATAAGTACATAAGTATTGCCATACGGGGACAGAGCAAAGGTCCATCAAGCGCAGTATCCTGTTTCTAACAGTGGCCAATCCAGGTTACAAGTACCTGGCAAGATCCCAAAACAGTACAATACATTTTGTACTGCTTATACTAGAAATAAAAGCAGTGGATTTTCCTCAAGTCCATTTTAATAATGGTTTTATGGACTTTTCCTTTAGGAAGCCAACCAAACATTTTTAAATCCCGCTAAGCTAACTGCTTTTATTACATTCTCTGGCAATGAATTCCAGAGTTTAATTACACGTTGAGTGAATAAACTCTTTCCCCAATTCGTTTTAAATTTACTAGTTTGTAGCTTCATTGCGTGCCTCCTAGTATTTTTGGAAAGAGTAAACAAGCAATTCACGTCTACCCGTTCCACTCCACTCATTATTTTATAGACCTCTATCATATCTCCCCTCAGCCGCCTTTTCTCCAAGCTGAAGAGCCCTAGCCACTTTAGCCTTTCCTCATAGGGAAGTCGTCCCATCCCCTTTATCATTTTTGTCACCCTTCTCTGTACCTTTTTTAATTCCACTACATCTTTTTTGAGATGCGGCGATCGAAATTGAACACAATATTCGAGGTGCAGTCGCATCATGGAGCGAAACAAGGGCATTATACAAGGCCTGTTATAAAAATTACTCCTCAGAGGATAATTTGATAAGGGGACACCTAGTTTAAGAGGGAAGGTATTTTATACAGACACATCAACATATTGTATATTTAAGTATATACCTAAATTAGTAGGGATGGGCTGTCATTTGGAATGACATTTTCTTTGTCATTTGATGTTGCCTACCAAACAAAAATGAGTAGAAAAAACCCAACATATTTTGTGTTTTATTTTATTTATTTATTTATCACATTTGTACCCCACATTTTCCCACCTATTTGCAGGCTCAATGTGGCTTACGTGATACCGTAATGGTACTCGCCAATTCGGTTGATAACAAATACAGGTTGTATTGTGGTCTGATGAGGTAGGTGTGTATCAGGCTGCAAGAGGGTCGAAGGGAATGTAGATTATATATTGTCCAGTAAGATCATGGTTATGCTGTGTTGCTGGGTTTGGGGATTTACAGTGGGTCAGTGGGGTAAGCCTTTTTGAAGAGGTTGGTTTTTAGAGATTTCCTGAAGTTTAAATGGTGATGGATTGTTTTCACAGTTTTTGGGAGTGCATTCCATAGTTGTGCACTTATGTAGGAGAAGTCAGATGCGTAAGTTGTTTTGTATTTAAGTCCTTTGCAATTAGGGTAGTGTAGGTTTAGGTATGATCGTGATGATCAGATTCTGTTTGGTAGATCTATGAGGTCTATCATGTATCCTGGGGCTACGCCGTAGATAATTTTGTAGACCAGGGTGCAGATTTTGAAGGTGATCCTTTCTTTGATTGGGAGCCAGTGCAGCTTTTCTTGGAGGGGTTTGGCACTTACGAATCGTGTTTTACCAAATATCAGCCTGGCTGTTGTGTTTTGGGCGGTCTGGAGTTTTTTTTGTGAGTTGATCTTTGCATCCCGCTTAGATTCCGTTACAGTAATCTGCATGACTTAGGACCATTGATTGTATTAGGTTTTGAAGAAATTATCTCGGGAAGTAGGACTTTAATCGTTTAAGTTTCCACATTGAGTAGAACATTTTCTTTATTACGGAGTTTACTTGGCTCTCAAGGGTAAGGTTGCGGTCGATTGTGACTCCGAGTATTTTTAGGCTGTCTGTGGTAGGAAGGGTGTGTCCTTTGTCATTCGCTGATAATAGTGTGAACTCTTTGGAAATAGTGCAACATGTCTGTGTGTAAATGGTATTCCGTAAGCAGCGCCTAAAGTTTGGTGCAGTTTATAGAACACACAACATGATTAAGTGGAGAGTCATGTGTAAATTTAGGTGCAGCCATTTGCACCAATGAAAATGTGGCAAAAATACTTACACATAAATTTACGCTTGAAGCATCATTATTTTAAAATTAGATGCGTAACTCAAAGTGGAATTAGAAAAGGTGCAAAGAAGGGCGACACAAATGATAAAGGGGATGGGATGACTTTCCTATAGGAAAGGCTAAAGTGGCTAGGGCTCTTTAGCTTGGAGAAAAGACAGCTGAGGGGAGATATGATAGAGGTCTATAAAATAATGAGTGTAGTGGGACGGGTAGACCTGAATCGCTTGTTTACTCTTTCCAAAAATACTAGGACTAGGGGGGCACAAAATTAAGCTACAAAATAGTTAATTTAAAATGAATTGAAGAAAATATTTCTTCACTCAACATGTAATTAAACTCTGGAATTCGTTGCAAGAGAACGTAGTAAAAGCAGTTAGCTTAGCGGGGTTTTAAAAAGGTTCGGATGGCTTCCTAAAGAAAAAGTCCATAGACCATTATTAAAATGAAGTTGAGGGAAATCCACTGCTTATTTCTAGAATAAACAGCTTAAAATATATTGTACTGTTTTGGGATCTTGCCAGGTACTTGTGACCTGGATTGGCCACTGTTGGAAACAGGATGCTGGGCTTGATGGACCTTCGGTCTGTCCCAGTATGGCAGTACTTATGTTCTACCTCAAAATGCCTATGACCTTATCTTTTCCTTGCCCCCTTTTTTGGACGGTGCATAAATTTAGGTGCAGAACCCGCGCCTAACTTTACCTGTGTTAATTCCAATTAAATCTAATTAGTGCTAATAATTATTTGTTGAAAAACCAATTATTGGCACTAATTGGCTTGCTATTTGCACACACAAATTGGGAAAACACCTAAGTTTGCATTCAAACGTTTTGGTGACAATTATAGAATCAGGGGGACTACGTTGAAAGAATGCACATTGTTGGAAAGAGGTCACACTCTTTCCCAGTTCCCAACAGTGGAAATACTACACATGCGCAAACTATTCCACATGAGCAAACGTGTGTGCACACGGGTGCTTTATCTAGAAAAAAGTGTGACTTGTTTCTGAATGTGGTAAAATCTGTTAGCTTAACGAGGTTTTAAAAAGGTTTGGATAACTTCCTAATAGAAAAATCCATAAGCCTTTATTAAAATGGACTTGGGAAAATTCACTGGTTATTTCTAGGATAAGGTACTTGTGACCTGGATTGACCACTGTTGGAAACAGGATACTGGGCTTGATGGACCTTCGGTCTGTCCCAGTTTGGCAATACTTATGTTCTTATGTTCATAAATAGTGTGTTCTGTTTCCACATAGGACTGGATTTTATAAATGGCATTCAAATTTTGGCACCAGAAAAAATTTGGTGCTAAGTGCGATTATATAAGGAGCAGTGGGGCACACACCCTGTACAGAATCACACTTACTACCGAATTCCATATAGCGCGGCTTTAGAGATCCACGCCGAAATCCAGGCATATTCTACTTTTTTATTTATTTATTTGTTACATTTGTATCCCACATTTTCACACCTATTTGCAGGCTCAATGTGGCTTACATACACCCGTAGTTATTGAATATAGCCCACTGCGCATGGACCTACACCATGTTTTTGTTGGTGTAAATGGAGGTATATAGTTTTAGGCACTGGGATATCAACTAAGCGTATTCTATATACCACACCTAACCCTAGGTGTCATTTATAGAATATTCTTAGGCGTAAATGTTTACTGCGTGAATTTTTTTAGACACCGTATATAGAACCTGGCCCTTAGTGACAATTTTTGCACCTAATCTTAGGCACCAGACTTACGCCTGCTGAAACCTAAACTAACTTTTAGAAATGCCCTTGCCATACACATATCCCTCCCATAGCTATGCCCCCTGTTGAGTTATGCGTTATTCGAGTTAGGCGCCATGCTTATTTCTGGGATAAGCATCATAATATGTAGTGAGCTTTTCTGGGATCTTGCCAGGTATTTGTGACCTGGATTGGCCACTGTTGGAAACAGGATGCTGGGCTTGATAGACCTTTGGTCTGTCGCAGTGTGGCAATACTTATGTACTTACAGAATAGTGCACAGCTAGATGTGTGCGCAAATTTTAATGAGTGCCAATTAAGTTTAATACTCTGGATCTTTGTTCTTTTAAAATAGTCTCAGACCGAAATTTTAGAATAATAGACGCATGTTGGTCAGAAATCCCCTGGTCTGACCACCTTAAACTTAACCTATCAATACTATGGCTGAGGAGAGGTCCTTACCAAAACCAACAACACACAACTATTACCAGAAGAGGTCAAATAGATTCTACGGAGTTTTGGACTAGGATGTATGACAACGAGTGGTCAGCAAACACGGACTCTACACACTTGCTTTCTGAATGGGACATAAGACGTAACAGTGTACTAGATGATTTAGGTCCTCTAAAAATCAAGGCGCTGAAAAGGGTAAATTCTACACCACGGTTCAATGATGAACTGAAAGTATTAAAATCGCAAACCAGGAAAATGGAACGCAAATGGAAAAAAAAAAAGAAAAAACGAACACACGCGCAAAGAATGGAAACTAGCTCTCACAAAATACAAATATGCAACTAGACAGGCATGAAAGTCATATTATAAATCAAAAATCGGCCATGATTATTCCATATGGTTAATAATCTCCTCGAAACCAACTCGGTTACCTCAATAAGCACAGATTCCCCATCTGCGGATTCACTGGCCAACTACTTCAATGAAAAAATCTTAAAATTACGTAACTCTCTTACTCAGCAGAACTCAGACATTGATTGCTTTTTTAAATTACTTGAGTCTGCCTCTGGAGACCACCCAGCGGATCGTACCTGGCTGCATTTTACCCCTCTCTCCATTGACTTAGTCACTCAAGCGACTTCCAAAGTCTCCAACTCATAGTAACTTAGTAACATAGTAGATGACGGCAGAAAAAGACCTGCATGGTCCATCTAGTCTGCCCATGATAAACTCATATGTGTATACCTTACCTTGATTTGTACCTGTCTTTTTCAGGGCACAGACCGTATAAGTCTGTCCAGCAGTATTTCCCGCCTCCCAACCACCAGTCCCGCCTCCCATCACCGGCTCTGGCACAGACCCCGTATAAGTCTGCCCTCCCCTATCCTAGCCTCTCAACCACCAACCCCTCTTCCCCCCTCTTTCTGCAAATTGGATATCTGCCCTAATTATTTACTTAAATCCGCTCCTCCCCAATACATTTAAGACCTTACATCTCATTTAAACTTTATGCTTAAATTTGGCTTTTTTTCCCTAAAAACTATGGGAACATCATTCTTACTCCCATTTCTAAGGACACCAAGAAAAAATCAAATGACATCACAAACTACCATCCAGTTGCCTCTATACCACTGGTAATTAAATTAATGGAAAGCATGGTAACTAAACAATTTATGGAATATTTTCCATTTTACATGATTCACAATCCGGATTTTGATCCCTTTATAGTACTGAAACGGTTTTGGTTACCCTTATATCCAAGTTCAAACAACAAATTGCTGGTGGCAAAAGTATACTTCTCCTCTAATTCGACATGTCCAGCGCATTCGATATGGTTAATCTCTACATCTTCTGGATTATTTTGGGATTGGTGGAAATGTACTTAAATGGTTTAAGGGTTTTCTTTCCTTTAGATCTTACTGGGTGAAACTGAATTCCATTCTATCTTCCTCATGGAACACAGCTTGTGGAGTCCCTCAAGGTTCACCACTTTCCCCTACATTATTCAACATAAGGATGATCCCATTGGCCAATGCCCTATCCAAACTAGGTCTAAATCCATTTATATACGCAGATGATGTTACAATATATATACCTTTCAGACAGAACTTGGATGAAATTACCAATTTTATTAGATTAGGTCTGGGTACAATGGATGAATGGGCTAACTCATTTCACTTGAAACTGAATACTGAAAAGACTCACTGCCTCATCTTGTCGTCTCAGCATAATAAATATAATCCTACTACTTTAAATACTCCCAACCTATCCCTACCCATCTTGGACAGTTTAAAACTTCTAGGGGTCACAATTGATCGGCACCTAACCCTGGAAATCCAAATAAATCACACCACAAAGAAAATGTTTTACTCTATGTGGAGACTCAAACGAATAAAACCTTACTTTCCCCGTGATGTTTTCCACAATTTGATACAATCTATGGTATTAAGCCAATTGGACTACTGTAACGGTATCTATGCAGGCTGTAAAGAACATCTACTCAAGAAACTTCAGACTGCTCAGAAAACTGCGGCAAGACTGATTTTCGGAAAATCTAAATTCGAATCTGCAGAGCCCCTTCGCGAAAAACTGCATTGGCTTCCCTTTAGAGAACGAGTTGCCGTCAAGATTTGCACCGTGATTCACAGGATCATTTATGGAGAAGTTCCAGAATATATGGTTGAATCGGTTGACTTATCACCCAAAAATAGATCCAGTCTCTCACGATCCTAGCTAAATTTACACTACCCAGATTGTAGAGGCCTTAAGTACAAATCTACCTATGCCTCCAACTTCACCTTCATAGGCACACAACTGTGGAATGCTTTACCCAAATCAGTAAAATCTACTCAGAACTACCTAAATTTCAGAAAATGATTGAAGTCCGTCCTGTTCAAGAAGGCTTATTCTCCAGGTTCAACAATAATCTGAATAACTCCTGGTTTAACAAGATTCATGGACACTAATTATCTTTATTATCATTTACATATTGTTGCTTAAATGATGTCTATATGTTCTCTATCTTACATTTACATTGTTTATTGTACTTTTCTGTACTGTAGCCTTTCTTACAGTTGGGATTTAGGAGGAGCCAGCATTTTTAGTAGACTGGTCCCACAGATATCCCAGGAAAGCAATAGAGCACCCTAGGGGGCACTGCAATGGACTTCATAAAATGCTTCCAGGTACACATCTGACCATTGCTCCCTTACCTTGTCTGCTGAGCCCCCCCCCCCCAGAACCCACGCAAAACCCACTACCCCCAACTGTAAACCACTACTGGTGAAGGGGGCACCTATATGTGGGTACAGTGGGTTTCTGGTGAGTTTTGGAGGACTTGCAGTTTCCTCCACAAGTGTAACAGGTAGGGGGGAGGTAGGAGCCTGGGTCCACCTGTCTGTAATGCACTGCACCCAACACTAGACTAATCGAGGGACCTTCATGCTGTTCTAATGGACCTGAGTATAACATCTGAGCCTAGCATAGAGGTTGGTAAGTAATGTTTTTCATCACATTTTTGGGGGGTGGGAGGGGGTTAGCAATCACTGGGGGAATAAGGGGAGGTCATTCCTGATGCCCTCCAGTGGTCATCTGGTTATTTAGGGCACCTTTTTGTGCCTTATTGATTATAAAAACAGGTCTAGCTCAAAATGTCATAGGTTTAGTCCTGGACGTTTTTGTTTTCTTCCATTATAGCTGAAAAACGTCTAAGTCTCAGGAACGCCCAAGTCTCGTCCTGAACATGCCCCTGATATGCCCCCTTGATATTTGGACGCATTTCTGATGGACTTCAAAGAAAAACATGTAAAAATAGGATTTGAAAATACTAATTTGGATGTTTTTGTGAGACAAGTGTCCAAATGTTGCTTTATGCCACTTTTTAGAGGTTTCTGTGTTTTGAAAATGAGCCCTAAAGTGATACAGACTTCTGGGATAACAGTGTACATAGAACATTTATTTTATTTTATTTATTGCATTTGTATCCCACATTTTCCCACCCATTTGCGGGCTCAGTGTGGCTTACAATACATTGTAAATGATGGAAATACAATTTGTTACAATTCAGTTATGGATTACATTGTGAGAATTTAAGCAGTTCGTAGGCCCATATGAGTGGAGTAGCAGCCTAATGGTTAGTGCAGGGCAATTAGGTTCAATTCCCACAGCAGCTCCTTGTGATTCTAGGTAAGTCACTTAACCCTCCATTGTCTCAGGTACAAAATAAGTACCTGTATATAATATGTAAACCACTTTGATTGTAACCACAGAAAGGTGGTATATCAAGTCTCATTTCCCTTTCCGTATTTGAGATTCTACATGGAATGTTGCTATTATTTGAGATTCTACGTGGAATGTTGCTAGTGGAGGAGTAGCCTACTGCTTAGTATAGGGGACATTGATCCTGGAGAACTGGGCTTGATTCCCACTACAGCTCCTTGTGACTCTGGACAAGTCTCTTAACCTTCCGTTGGCCCAGGTACAAAACAAGTGCCTTTATATAATACGTAAACCGCTTTGATTGTAACCAGAGAAAGGCAGTATATTAAATCCCATCCCCTTCCCTCCCCCACTCCTTAGAGTGGTATTTAATGTTTTCTATGTTGTTTTAGTTTTGCAGGCTTTTGTTGTTATCAAAAAGAAGTAATCAGCATCCTCTAATTTAACGGGAAAGAGCAGCTGAAGACGGTTCATTTTTGTGTGAGAGAAGCTGGCTGTTCTTTTAGGAAAGAGTATCTAATCTACCTCAGACTGAAATCCCATGGCAACTCTGGAGAATGCCTGCCTTCCCTGTACAACTCTATTATGCTACCCTCAAAGGGTTAATGGCAGTCTTGGCCTTGGGACAATTCATTCTACTGCTAAACACAATGACAAATAGCCATTATTCTTTCCAACTGCAGTGATAATCGGGACAGCTTAAACATTTTCGCCGGTATAAGTGAAACCATTAATCCACTCGGATTTCACGATAAAGTGCTGACTGAAAAATAATGACTCCGTCATTGGAGGCAGAAAAAAAAATTGAGAAGAATTAAAACAAGCTAACCATTATCTTACAGCTTTCCTGAATGGCTTTCACATTTCATTAGCAATATTGTAAGTGATATGTACCTTATTAAACAGCTCTTATTATCAAAGGAACCTAATTAGTCAAAATCTTGCAGTCACTGGCTTAATTTTCTAATGATATCAATGCCTTGCCGTGCGCTGCTCTGCAGGAAGATGTCCTCCCATTCGAAATTACAGAATAGTAAAGAACCCACCACTTATAACATTTGCAGACTAAGATCGTACGATGGTAGTCCTACATATCTCAGTAATAAACCTCCCCCCCCCCCCCCCCATTATTTAAAAAAATTTTTTTTTTTGTTACATTTCTACCCCGCACTTTCCCACTCATGGCAGGCTCAATGCGGCTTACATGGGGCAATGGAGGGTTAAGTGACTTGCCCAGAGTCACAAGGAGCTGCCTGTGCCTGAAGTGGGAATCAAACTCAGTTCCCCAGGACCAAAGTCCACCACCCTAACCACTAGGCCACTCCTCCACTGTTGCTACTATTTGAGATTCTACATGGAATGTTGCTATTCCACTAGAAGTCGGCCTTTGTAGATCACCAGTGTGGCCGCGCAGGCTTCTGCGAGTTTGATGTCCTGCACGTACGTACAGAAGCCTGCGCAGCCTTCTACATGGAATGTTGCTAGTGGAATAGCAACATTCCATGTAGAATCTCCAATAGTAGCAACATTCCATGTAGAATCTCCAATAGTATCTATTTTATTTTGTTACATTTGTATCCTGCGCTTTCCCACTCATGGCAGGCTCAATGCGGCTTACATGGGGCAATGGAGGGTTAAGTGACTTACCCAGAGTCTCAAGGAGCTGCCTGAAGTGGGAATCCAACTCAGTTCCTCAGTTCCCCAGGACCAAAGTCCTAACCACTAGGATTCTCCTCCACTTTTTCTTAAGGGGTTTTCACTAGCTTTGCTGTAAGAGAAAGCAGACTTCATTTGTGGTTCTCTCTAGCATATTATTGGCGTATCTCAGTTGTTAAAAGTAAACTAGTTAACAGTACAAAAGACAGAGTAAGAAGGAGTGGATGGCTGAATAGATAGAGCAATGGGTCTCTCTGACCTCATGTGTACCTTTCTTTAAATTAGGTACCTTACTTTCTAACTCCTCTTACTCTTTTACCTATCTAATATGTTCCATCTTTGTTTATAGCCTACACTGTCAATTAAAATGTTCAATTACATACTTTGTTGACATTGAAAATAGTATACTATCCAGCTTATTTTCGAAAGAGAAAGACGCCCATATTTCGACCCAAATCGGGAGATGGGCGCCTTTCTCTCATGGACGCCCAAATCGGTATAATCGAAAGCCGATTTTGGGTGCCTCCAACTGCAGTCTGTCGCGGGAATGGACAAAGTTGACGGGGGCGTGCCGGAGGTGTGGTGAAGGCGGGACTGGGGCGTGTTTATCGGCCAAGGAGAGATGGGCACGATAATGGAAAAAAGAAGGGCGCCAGAAGCGAGAATTTGGGTCACTTTTTTGGACCCTTGTTTTTTCACGAACAAGTCCCCAAAAAGTGCCCCAACTGGCCAGATGACCACCGGAGGAAATCGGGGATGACCTCCCCTGACTCCCCCAGTGGTCACTAACCCCCTCCCACCAGATTTAGGTCAGCATTTTTATGAATGGCGTTGTCTACATAAACTTAGACTGTGAGCCCACTAGGGACAGAGGAAGTGCCTCAATGCAATATGTAAACCACTTTGATTGTACCACAGAAAGGCAATATATAATAAATATTTAATAATAATTTTGCCAGTTAGTGTTGAATATCACATTGGGATATCATTTGGGAAAACTGCCCGAGGCATGTCCCTACCTGGTCTTTCATTTGGCTGCTTAAATTTCTGCACACAACAGTTTTGTGAATACAACCCCCTTATTTGATACCGTTTTTTGAAAAAAAAAAAAAAGCCCCCACGCTCTGAATTTACTCCCAGAGGGGCTACGTATAACTCAAGACTACCTCTACTTCAGGAAGCAGGTGAAAGCCAGGCTCTTCTTTCAAGTCTTTAATACATAGGGTGACTGGCTATACTCTCATTCTGCACCTGGACTAGCTTGCTACACACACTGTAACTTAAATTAGTTCCTTATCTCTTGCTTAACTATACCACAAGCTTGCCTTGAGTTTAACTAACCATCCAATTATCCCAACTCACTCTGTACCATGCAAGACATTGAGGTTTGAATCCATGCGAAACACGCTGCCGAACCCAACACGGTCCGAATGTCACTCCAAATGGCGTCATCAGGGGTCATATTCTTTACAATGATTCATAGACTAACGGACGGTCGAAGACTCCATCCCACGTCCTCACACAGCACAGCAGGTCTACCAAAAGTGGGTTAGTTTAGGCCAGCTCAAAAGCTTAGCTATGGGGTCCCAGCACTGATTCACTGCGCGCTGCCCAGTTACCACTGCTGGGTTAGTGTGGGAGCCCTTATCGCCACCTCAATGGGTGGTGGTAAGAGCTCCCTGCTGCATGACCATGTGATTTTATCTCATCGCGTGGCCATTTTTTTTTTTTTTGGGGGGTGGGGCGGCTTTTACCGGATGCAAAAAAAATGGCCCTGGCATGCGGAAAAAACGGCCTTCTGCTAGCGCAGGGCCCTTTTTCCTGTAGCTTGGTAAAAGGACCCCTAAATTATTTAAGCACGATTAAAGTGTTATTACTTATTGAGATAGTTTAGCTTGAAGCTGGTGACATCTACTCAGCTTTGCCTACCTTCTCTAAAATCGTATCATTATGAAGAGACAAAGATGTGAGCCTTATCGATTGCTGGTCCATCCGCAGGAAATGGCTTCCCTGGTCATTTAACATCATGTGACAATATGATGTACTTTTTTGTAGAAGAAGAGTATTGTAATAACTGTTTTTTTCTTCTCTGGGAAAATTTTATTGATTACTGTTTTTTTAAGTATTCATTGTGTTTTATGTTTTTATTGATTATGTACCTTGACTTTTTGTTCCCCGCTTTGGAAAAAGGAAGGATACAAATAAAGTAAATAACTAAATAAAATGAATGATCTATGCGAGGCATTGGGCTGTGTCCTAGTGTGAAACGAGTCGCTGCCGAGGCTTCTTATCCACTGATATTGCCTTTGGCTTGCTGTGAATTGAAGAATTGAAATGATATAATTAGTGTTGGGTTATTTGTAAGAGTTAGATTTAGGTCAGCCATTTGGACGGACAGAGTTGCCCATACACATGAGGTAGGTTAATGTAGACTTTCATGTTGGCCAGCTAAATTTGGGATGTCTGTCCCAGGCATTTCCCTATCAGGCTTCTTTTCTGGCTACCTAAATTTGCGTACACATCAATGTGTACATGCAAAATTTAGCCAGGGAGTGGGATAATACTTGACCGGCCATCTTTATGAGCTTAAGAAATGATTGAAACTGCATGAGTCTACTGAATATTAACCTCCATAGTAGATGATAGCAAATAACTCCCCTCCCCACAAAAAAATAACTTTTTTTTATTTGTACCCTGTGCTTTCCCACTCACAGGAGACTCAATGCGGCTTAGGTACTTATTTGTACCTGGGGAAATGGAGGGTTAAGTGACTTGTCCAGAGTCACAAGGAGCTGCCTGTGCCTGCAGTGGGAATCAAACCCAGATCCCCAGGACCAAAGTCCACCACTCTAACCACTAGGCCACTCCTCCACTCAATTCAGCCTGCTAAATTATTCCTGATCACAATGCTAAGGTTTTTTAAATATTTAAATATATTAACACTGACATAATGAAACATCTTGAAGATGCTTGGTGGGAATCAGCAAAACAATTAATATCTGTTAGCATTTGATTGCAGATTGGTTTGGATGGATGGATTAGCATAAGATTCTGAACTATTCCTAATCTGGTATGAAAATCTAATTTCTTTATTAGACATTCTGGGGAAAGTTAATAAGAAAATTACATTTAGCTGTCAGGATAGTAATAGCCAGAAACAGGAAACCAAATGAAATCTGTGATATGTATATTAGTTGAAGGTCTGAGAAACTCAAGCTTTTGAAAATAACTACTGTGCCCATTATGAAGAATTATCTACTATAATAAAACTCACCCTCAACATTCTGAGGACACTGACGTCAGTGAAGCCAAGCCCTGACTTCCTTCAAAAAGGTTTGAAGGTTCGTGGTGGTGAAGCCACCAAAATCGCTCCGGGCACCGCCCTCGAGGGCGGAGCAATGGAAGAACAACGAAGGGGTTGGCAGGGAGGGAGGCAGGAAGGCGGGGGGGAAATTGCTCCGGGCCCCGCCCTCGCGTCAAACGTCATGACGTTGGGGGCGGGGCAATGGCAGAACAACGAAGGGGTTAGCCAGGGAGGGAGGGGGTGTTGGCGACGAAAACCTTGCTAGCGCCCGTTTCATTTGCTCTGAAATGGGCCTCTTTTACTAGTAATCAATATGGTATAATATGGAGTCCATTTGTTGAAGTGATGGAGAATGAGTTTGATTCTGGAGCTAAGCCTGCTGATTTGAAGATGCTTAACTGATTTCTGTGAAAGGTCCTACGAATTTCTGGTGAGTTATTTAAACTTCTACTCTTAAGAAATAATTTTTTTTCTGAAGTTGGAAAAGGAGATCTTCAATAAGCAAATCAACAATTGATTTTCAGAATGCTGGCAGAGAAATTCAAGGAATATAATATATTATCCTTTCTGAGGTCAATAAGGAAATGTATAGTGTTGAGCAAATCAGAATGTCTAAGCTGTAAGTTGTGTGTGATTCTCTATTTATTTATTTTTATTTATTAGGATTTATTTACTGCCTTTTTCAAGGCGGTTACAGTAAGAGTAGATCAAACATGAGCAAAGGTAATTACAACAGTAGAAATATTCAAAGAACAATAAAAACTATGGCATAGAGGGGCATAATCGAACAAAAACATCTATCTCCATGGGCGTTTATCTCCGAGAACGGGTCCGTGAAGGGGCGGACCGAACTGTATTTTGGGAAAAATAGACGTCCATGTTTTATTCGACAATTTGGGAGCTGGGCATTTTTGTTTTTCAGCGATAATGGAAAATGAAAGCACCCAGCTCAAAAACGAATAAATCCAAGGCATTTGTTCGTGGGAGGGGCCAGGATTCGTAGTGCACTGGTCCCCCTCACATGCCAGGACACCAACCGGGCACCCTAGGGGGCACTTTTACAAAAACAAAAAAAAAGGTAAAAGAGCTCCCAGGTGCATAGCACCTTCCCTTATGTGTTGAGCCCCCTCAAATCCCCCTCAAAACCCACTGCCCACAAGTCTACACCATTACTATAGCCCTAAGGGATGAAGGGGGGCACCTACATGTGGGTACAGTGGGTTTGGGGGGATGGACGACTAATAAGCATTAAGCAGCACAATTGTAACAGGTAGGGGGGGATGGGCCTGGGTCCACCTGCCTGAAGTCCACTGCACCCCCTAACAACTGCTCCAGGGACCTGCATGCATACTGCTGCCAGGGAGGTGGGTATGACATTTGAGGGTGAAAATAAAAAGTTGAGAAACATCATTTTTTGTGGTGGGAGGGGGTTAGTGACCACTGGGGGAGTCAGGGGAGGTCATCCCCGATTCCCTCTGGGGGTAATCTGGTCATTTAGGGCACTTTTTGGGGCCTTATTTGTGAAAAAACAGGGTCCAGGAAAAGTGCCCTAAATTCTAGCTACAAACGCATACTTTTTTTCCATTATTGGCGAAAGGCGCCCATCTCTGTTCGGGTGATAACCTTGCCCCAGTCCCGCCTTCACCACGCCTCCAACACGCCCCCGCCAACTTTGTACGCTTCCGCGATGGAGTGCAGTTGAAAACGTCCAAGTTCGGCTTTCGATTATACCGCGTTATTCGTTTTTGTGAGATAAACGTCCATCTCCCGAGTTAGGTCGGAACTTGGGCGTTTTTCTCATTCGATTATAAGCAGGATAGTATACGATTTACAATGTCAATACAATACATAATAGAACATTTTAACTGATAGTGAAGAGTAAAGCAAAGATGTAACATGTAGATAGGAAAGAGAGTAAGAGGAGTTAGAAAGTAAGCTGACTAATTTAAAGAAAGTTGCACATGAGGGCAAAGATGGTTTAATATTATCTCAGCTAGGTAGGAGTGGATAAACATGTCCTGCTGCAGTATGTTACTATTCAGATCATTTTCGAAAGTGATCACCGGCCATCTTCCGACATAAATCGGGAGATGGCCAACGATCTCTCAAAAGCGGTGAAATCGGTATAATCGAAAGGTGACCATCGCCGCTTTCCCATCGCCGAGCCGGTGAAAGTTCAAGGGGGCGTATCGGCGGCTTACTGAAGGAGGGACATGGGCGGGCATGGGCGTGGCTACCAGATGGCTGGCTTCAGCGCATAATGGAAAAAACAAAAATGGCGTTAATGAGTATTTTGCCGCTTTTACTTGGTCCTTTTATTTTCACGACCAAGCCTCAAAAAAATGCCCCAACTCACCAGATGATCACCGGAGGGAATGGGAGATGACCTCCCCGTATTCCCCCAGTGGTCACCAACCCCCTCCCACACTAAAAATAAAATAAAAACCTTTTTTGCCAGCCTGTATGCCGGCCTCAAATGTCATACCCAGCTCTCTGACAGAAGTATGCAGGTCCCTGGAACAGTTTTTGTTGGTTGCAGTGGACTTCAGGCAGGCGGACCCAGGCCCATCCCCCCCCCCTACCTGTTACACTTGTGGTGGTAAGTGTTGAGCCCTCCAAACCCCCCCAAAACCCACTGTACCCACATGTAGGTGCCCCCTTCACCCCTTAGGGCTATGGTAGTGGTGTAGAGTTGTGGGGAGTAGGTTTTAGGGGGGATTTTGGAGGCTCAGGTAAGGGAGCTATGCACCTGGGAGCTATTTGTATATATTTTTTTTAATTTTTAGAAGTGTCCCCTAGGGTGCCCGGTTGGTGTCCTGGCATGTCAGGGGGACGAGTGCACTACAAATGCTGGCTCCTCCCATGACCAAATGCCTTGGATTTAGCCTGGGTTGAGATGGCCGCTTTTAGTTTCCATTATCGCTGAAAAACAAAAGCAGCCATCTCAAACCCGGCAAACTCTGGCATTTGGCCGGTCCAAACCGTATTATCAAAAGAAAAGATGGCCGGCCATTTTTTTCGATAATACGGTTCCGGCCAGCTGTTTGCGGCGCCGCCAAAATAGATCGCCGGCAATCTATTTCCCCTCCACGTTACTCTTTGGGGTTCTACATGGAATGTTGCTACTAATTGGGATTCCGGAATCTTGTAACTCTTTAGGATTCCAGAATCTTCAGAACTTTTAGTACAAGAACAGTGCTGGGCAGACTTCTACGGTCTACTCCCTGATCGTAACTTAATAGATATGGATGGGCTGGAGTGTAAATTTTAAGGGGCTTCAACGTTAGCTTCAGAACTTAGTACAAGAAGAGTGCTGGGTAGACTTCTACGGTCTGTGCCCTGAGAAAGGCAAGGACAAATCAAACTCAGGTATACATGTAAAGTATCACATACCATGTAAAATGAGTTTATTGTATCTTGTTGGGAACTGGATGGACCGTGCAGGTCTTTATCTGCCGTCATTTACTATGTTACTATATATTTCTTTGTCTCACCCTGTATATAATTGTATTATGTGAACTGCTTTGACCTGCTTGACAAAAAAAGGCTCCTTTCTTTTGCTGGGGAGCCTAGAAAGCAGGCATGTGTGCTACCTGTGCCACGTCATTAAAGAAGCAGCAGAGGACTCATTGGCCAAGGCACCATTTTAATGAGAGAGAAATGCAAGACATAAGAACAGAGGAACACACTAAGAAACCGCAGCGCACATCTGCAGGAACGTAAAGTCAGACATTTTCAAAGCTTGCTTAATTCTAATATATTTTCTGCCACTAGGCACTAGGCTCTGGACTCCATTAAATTCAATTTTACTTTGGCTTTTTGTGGCCTAAAGTGTACTGTGATATTCTCTCTCCTCAGGCAAGGCTGAACTTAAATGCAACTGGGGATTTATATAAATCTAGGCAGGTTTAGGCTGGTGCCTCAGGAGAGCAAATTTAAATGTGGCCATGTCTGAAGTAAATTGTAAGCCGGTATGTTGCTTCAGGATGGGTCAAATCAGCTCAGCGTCAGAGCCAGACTTTGCCAGTGAGTCACACACCTTTATCAGGTCCTGCCTCCGGTTATTACTCCTGATGTTACCATGTTGTAACTAAGGAAATGCTGCTGCTACGCCAGGCCTGTCGTGTCCCATCTAATCTGTAGGCCTCAGCTTGTGTCTGCAGGTGTTTCTCTGTATTGAATCTCCCTGGGGAATCCTCGACTTCGCAGCAAAGGCTGGTACAAGTGAAAGTGATTTGATTTGGATCCTATTACAGGCACTTTACCTCTTCTGTTTCCGTGATAATAGCAGATTGGAGTCGATTATTGTACGGGGAGGGAAGTTAATGGGTTGTCGGGAAACATTGGTACAAGCTGGCCTAGGGAAGGGGATAAATGAAAAGTTAAAACTGAAGGAAACAGTCTGAGAAGTAGCATTGGCCCCGTTGTTGGAAGCGTGTCTTCTTCTCAGTTCACATCCAATTTTTCTACTTGCTCGATTGCTGTATTTTAATGATAATTTGGTTTTAAAAAGACAATATGAAAAAGGTACACATAGAGAATGTTTACTAATCTAACTGCTGGATATAGCTCCTTCTGACTCTGGGCAAGTCACTTAACCCTCCATTGCCCCATGTAAGCCGCATTGAGCCTGCCATGAGTGGGAAAGTGCAGGGTACAAATGTAACAAAAATAAAATAGATACTATTGGAGATTCTACCTGGAATGTTGCTACTATTGGAGATTCTACATGGAATGTTGCTATTCCACTAGCAACATTCCATGTAGAAGCCTGCGCGGCCACATTGGTGATCTGCAAGGGCCGACGTCTACATGGAATGTTGCTAGTGGAATAGCAACATTCCATGTAGAATCTCAAATAGTAGCAACAGTGGAGGAGTGTGCTAGGGTGGTGGACTTTGGTCCTGGGGAACTGAGTTCGATTCCTACTTCAGGCACAGGCAGCTCCTTGTGACTCTGGGCAAGTCACTTAACCCTCCATTGCCCCTTGTAAGCCGCATTGAGCCTGCCATGAGTGGGAAAGCGCAGGGTGCAAATGTAACAAAAATAAAATAGATACTATTTGAGATTCTACATGGAATGCGGCTATTCCACTACCAACATTCCATGTAGAAGCCTGCGCGGCCACATTGGTGATCTGCAAGGGCCGACTTCTACATGGAATGTTGCTAGTGGAATAGCAACATTCCATGTAGTATCTCAAATAGTAGCAACAGTGGAGGAGTGGCCTAGTGGTTAGGGTGGTGGACTTTGGTCCTGAGGAACTGAGTTCAATTCCCACTTCAGGCACGGGCAGCTCCTTGTGACTCTGGGCAAGTCACTTAACCCTCCATTGCCCCATGTAAGCTGCATTGAGCCTGCCATGAGTGGGAAAGCGCAGGGTACAAATGTAACAAAAATAAATATGACACCACTGTTCTTATGAAACACTTTATTTACTTCAGCTGGTGGCCTTAAGTTGGAAGGATTCATTTTAATGTAACACCTGCCAATTTGGGGACCCTCACAGCTGCTATTTTTCTGCTGTGACCAACTGGGACTACAACTCCAGAGAACTAACACTGTCTGTTGCAAGTTTAACACTTTGGGAATTTAGCTAGCTAACTAACCTGTACATAAGTAATGCCACACTGGGAAAAGACCAATGGTTCATCGAGCCCAGCATCCTGTCCACGACAGCGGCCAATCCAGGCCAAGGGCACCTGGCAAACTTCCCAAACGTACAACATTCTATACATGTTATTCCTGGAATTGTGGATTTTTCCCAAGTCCATTTAGTAGCGGTTTATGGACTTGTCCTTTAGGAAACCGTCTAAACCCCTTTTAAACTCTGCCAAGCTAACCGCCTTCACCACGTTCTCCGGCAACGAATTCCAGAGTTTAATTACGCGTTGGGTGAAGAAAAAGTTTTTTCCCCGATTTGTTTTAAATTTACTACACTGTAGTTTCCTCGCATGCCCCCTAGTCCTAGTATTTTTGGAAAGCGTGAACAGACGCTTCACATCCACCTGTTCCACTCCACTCATTATTTTATATACCTCTATCATGTCTCCCCTTAGCCGTCTGTTCTCCAAGCTGAAAAGCCCTAGCCTCCTTAGTCTTTCTTCATAGGGAAGTCGTTCCATCCCCGTTATCATTTTAGTCGCCCTTCGCTGCACCTTTTCCAGTTCCACTATATCTTTCTTGAGATGCGGCGACCAGAATTGGACACAATACTCAAGGTGCAGTCGCACCATGGAGCGATATAACGGCATTATAACATCCTCACACCTGTTTTCCATACCTTTCCTAATAGGTATGGAAAAGCTGCTAATCATTTCTATAGCACTACTAGACATACACAGTGCTGTATACATTATATGCAGGTACTTTATCTGTCCCTATAGGGCTCACAATCAAAGCTTTTTGTACCTGGGGCAATGGAAGGTTAAGTGACTTGCCCAAGGTCACAAGGAGCTGTAGTAGGAATCAAACCCAGGTCACCAGGATCAAAGCCCACTGCACTAACCATTAGGCTACTTCCTCCAGCTCAGGACCAGAAAAAAACTGAGAGGCCACTGGCACCAAAACCCACACTCTCCTCATGCCCCCTTCCCAAATGAGACAGACCAGGCAGGATATTACACCAGTGTTCTATGTACCGAATCATGTCTCCTGTGTACGGCTGATAATTTAAATATTAATTCACTGTTAAACTGTGTGCCACTTAGAAGTTGTCGGTAAAGCAGACTATAAATGCAAAATTAAATTAAATTAAATATTGTTCTGAACCAAGGGTTTACTGAAAGTCTTAAAGGGTGAATAGCAAAATCCAATAATGGTAGAGTAGAAATGATAAGGTATGAGTCCTCCTTTTTAGTCCTGGAGTCTCACTCTGGGGTTAAGAATCCTTCTTCAATATCTTCTTTTTTATTCCAACAATAACTTGCAGAACTGGATTAAACTCAGTCGTGGTCAGACATGCAATTCCTGCTGCTTGGCTGTCTTTGTTCAGATAGAGGCGATATCCCTTGTTTCATCTTTTTCTTTCCAGGATCAATGTCTCTCTTGTGCTCTAGAGATGCTTATGTTCGCTCTCTTTTTCTTCTCTTTTTTATTATTGTACACTCTGGTTCAATGGTTTGGCTTGCCAAAGTTTCTTTCCCCTTTGCTGTACGGCAAAATGGCTGGATAGCCAAAGACGAAGATTACAGTAGTGCTGGGGTTTTTATCACCACCTTGGATGAATCTCTTCATAAAGCCGTTTAATAAATCTCAATAAATAAATATATATCAGTCCTAGTTTACTTCAAAAAGGGATCTCCACCTACCATTACCTTACAGGTCAGATGAGCCCTTCCTTGTGGAAATTGCAAGGGTGCAAACATACCGCAATATAATACTTTGTAGTACATAAGAACATAAGAGTAGCCATACTGGGTTAGACCAATGGTCCATCTAGCCCAGTATCCTGTTTTCCAAACAGTGGCCAAGCCAGGTCACAGGTACCTGGCAGAAACTCAAATTGTGGCAACATTTCATGTAGAACCCCAAAGGCAAGAATCTGGAATCCTAGAGTGACAAGATTCCATGCAGAATCTCAAAGAGTAGCAACATTCCATGTAGAACCCCAAAGAATAGCAAGATTCTGGAATCCTAAAGAGTAACAAGATTCCAGGCAGAATCTCAGAATAGCAACATTTCATGTAGAACCCCAAAGAATGGCAAGATTCCGGAATCCTAAAGAGTAACAAGATTCCAGGCAGAATCTCAGAATAGCAACATTTCATGTAGAACCCCAAAGAATGGCAAGATTCCGGAATCCTAAAGAGTAACAAGATTCCATGCAGAATCTCAGAATAGCAACATTTCATGTAGAACCCCAAAGAATGGCAAGATTTTGGAACCCTAAAGAGAAACAAGAATCAATGCAGAATCTCAAAGAGAGGCAACATTCCATGCTACAAATCCCAGGGCAAAGCAGTTGCTTCCCATGTCTGTCTCAATAGCAGACTATGAACTTTCCTCCAGGAATGTGACCAAACGTTTTTTTAAACCCAGCTAAGCTAACCACTGTAACCACATCCTCCTCCAGCAAAGAGTTCCAGAGCTTAACTATTCGTTGAGTGAAAAAAAATATTTCCTCCTATTTGTTTTAGGTAATCAATAGAAATAGACTAAAATAAACATAGAAAAGAAAATAAGATGATACCTTTTTTTATTGGACTAACAATACATTTTTGATTAGCTTTCGAAGGTAGCCCTTTCTGATCTGACGAAGAAGGGCTACCTTCGAAAGCTAATAAAAAATATATATTAGGTTAGTCCAATAAAAAAGTATCATCTTATTTTCTTTTCTATGTTTTATTTTAGTCTATTTCTATTGATTACCTTTAAAAGTGGACTAACACGGCTACCACATCTCCCTACTCCTATTTGTTTTGAAAGTATTTCCACGTAACTTCCTAGTCGAACCACTAGGGGTCTCTTTATTAGAAATGTGCAACACCCATATTGGCTTTGCTAGGGTTGAGATCTTTGGCTATTGCAGTCAGTCATTGCTGTGCTTATGGGAAGAGCAGGGAGGTAGCTGGGCCCAGTACAGAGTGATGATCAGATTAAGAGTCCTGGACTAGTACGTGGCAGGCATGCAGACATTAAGTCATATAACTGCATGAGTTACTACTACTACTACTTATCATTTCTAAAGCGCTACGATAAGGGAATATTAAAGTGAGGATGATAAAATAAGGATTCTGAACAAAGTGAATAAGGGTTAGGAGTTAAAAGCAGCATCAAAAAGGTGGGCTTTTAGCTTAGATTTGAAGACGACCAGAGATGGAGCTTGACGTACCGGCTCAGGAAGTCTATTCCAGGCATATGGTGCAGCAAGATAAAAGGAACGGAGTCTGGAGTTAGCAGTGGAGGAGAAGGGTGCAGATAAGAGAGATTTACCCAGTGAATGGAGTTCCCGGGGAGGAATGTAGGGATAGATGAGAGTGGAGAGGTACTGAGGAGCTTGTGTGAGTGATTACAACTTGCGACTTTTGCTTTAGAAGGTTAGGGTTGCACGCCTGCTTTCCCTGAACTGGACTTCAAAGCCTATGCATTTGACGCTGTGAAAAAAAGGTTGAGGATTTCATATATTGTGTGGACTAATTAATTGGTTCTCAATGGAAAATATTTTGTGTGGATGTGATTGATTTCTGAAAAGAGGGAACTTTACGTCAGCTTCAAGTCTTTTGCCTACGAATGCTACTTAACACCTGAAAATGATGAACACCGGTGGCCCCTAGTGGTCCAGATGCATATTTCACCCTATGTATTCCAAGCATAACTGTGACATCTAGTGATGGAGAAGTATATCTACAATTCTACAGCATGTCGATAGCTTGTAGCCAAAGGGTATATATATACCCTCTTTGGGACTTGGGTCCATAACATTTAAAGGGGTAGTTATATTACTGTAATACGGGTCTATGAGAGGGTGAAGATCTTTGGGGAGGATCTCTACATGGGGGGTGTTCTGGGACATCTGTGTTCAGGGAGAGCAGTCCATGAGGGAGGGGGGTATCTTTGGGCAGACGGTGAAGGGGGAAGCAGGACCGCCAAGGGGGGCAACATTCCCCAGGGCCCGGCCTCCAAGGGGGGCCTGGCGCTAGCATGGCTTTCCTGCTCCTATGTGCCGCAGAGCAGAGTTGTCAAGTTAACTCTCCTCTGCCAGCCACAGGTCCTTCTTCCTGATGTGTCCCGCCTCCTGTGTAAAGTACTTCCTGTTTGGATCCAGTAGGAACAAGGACCTGTGCAGCAGAGCAGACCTAGCAGGAGAGAAGACAAGTAAGTAAGCAGGCCCGGCACATGGGCCTGGAGAGGGGGGTGGCAAATGGGCCTGGAGGGGGGTGGCGCACGGACCTGGAGGGGGGTGGTGCACAGGGCCAGAGGGGTGGTGGTGTGCTGACCCAGGGGGTGCTTGCCTCGTGCCTGGCTTTGTCTCTCGGCAGCCCTGGGGGGAGGCAAGGTTGCTTTGGCCCCTTTAAGAACTCTCCTTAGGAACAGCAGGCTGTGGGTTAGTGGCCTGAGGATGAATAGCAAGGTGACTCACAAGCTGCGTTGTTCATATACTTCAGGGGTCACTAAACTGAGGAAATGTGACACGATGGTAAACTAAGCTGTAGTAAAAAGCTGACTTTTACTGCACCTTAATAACTACTCTCATTAATATTTTAAATTTACTACTACTACTTCTTATCATTTCTATAGCGGTACTAGACGTACGCAGCGCTGCACACTTGAACATGAAGAGATAGTCCCTGCTCGACAGAGTTTACAATCTAATTAGGACAGACAAACAGGACAAACAAGAGATAAGGGAATATAAAAGTGAGGATGATAAAATAAGGGTTCTGAACAAGAGAACAAGAGTTAGGAGTTAAAAGCAGCATCAAAAAGGTGGGCTTTTAGCTTAGATTTGAAGACGGCCAGAGATGGAGCTTGACGTACCGGCTCAGGAAGTCTATTCCAGGCATATGGTGCAGCAAGATAAAAGGAACGGAGTCTGGAGTTAGCGGTGGAGGAGAAGGGTGCAGATAAGAGAGATTTACCCAGTGAACGGAGTTCCCGGGGAGGAATGTAGGGAGAGATGAGAGTGGAGAAGTACTGAGGAGCTGCAGAGTGAATGCACTTATAGGTCAATAAGAGGAGTTTGAACTGTATGCAGAAATGGATAGGAAGCCAGTGAAGTGACTTGAGGAGAGGGCTAATATAAGCATAATGACACTGGTGGAATATTAGTCGTGCAGCAGAATTTTGAACAGATTGAAGAGGAGAGAGATGGCTAAGTGGGAAACCTGTGAGAAGCAAGTTGCAATAGTCTAAGCGAGAGGTGATAAGAGTGTGGATGAGGGTTCTGGTAGTGTGCTCAGAAAGGAAAGGGCAAATTTTGGTGATATTATAGAGAAAGAAGTGACAGGTTTTAGCAGTCTGTTGAATATGTGCAGAGAAGGAGAGGGAGGAGTCGAAGATGACCCCAAGGTTACGAGCTGATGAGACAGGAAGGATGGGAGTGTTATCCACAGAAATAGAGAATGGGGGAGGAGGAGAGGTTGGTTTAGGGGGAAAGATAAGAAGCTCAGTCTTGGTCATGTTTAGTTTCAGATGGCGCTGAGACATCCAGGCAGCAATGTCAGACAGGCAGGCTGGCCTGGAGTTTGGCTGAGATTTCTGGTGTGGAGAGGTAGATCTGGGAGTCATCAGCGTAAAATTATGTGTAATATCCTGTTTTGTTGTTTAGACTGTGGAAGTGACCATTGATTCAATTCTTTTAATCCTGTCCAATGTTTGTATTTTGATAATAGATATCAAAATATGCAGAACTGGAGAAGTGTTTAAAAGAAACACCATTCAAACCTTCTACAGTTGAAAGTGCAGAAGGGTTTCCAAGTTACGACACGGCTTCTGAACAGCTTCATGAAGCTGGCTACGATGCATACATCACAGGACTCTGTTTCATCTCCATGGCAAACTTCCTAGGTTCCTTCCTCAACCCTCCCAAGCTCAATGTTTCTGCTCGATCAAAACGCATTGAACCTTTTTATAACAATTTTTTTCTTATAAGGGTTATGGACATACCATATCTCAATTTACAAGGGCCAGACTTCCAACCAAAATGAGATCATGTCCTTCATGTTATCTTTCCAAGAGAATGGAAGACAAGTGATCGGTATCAGCTTTTCAGTGCATTTGATAACATTCAAGTTTCCTGGATTGATGATCCATCAGCGTTTGTGTCACTTAGCCAGCCTGAACAAGTTCAAATAGCTGTCAACACCAGCAAGTATGCGGAAAGCTATCGGATTCAAACCTACGCAAAGTATGTGGAGAAGAAGTATGAGTAGAAACAGCCAAAGAGAAAATGGTCTGAGAACAGCTGGAAAGAAATAGAGAGGAAGAGCGTCTCAGCATCTGGAATTTCCCTCAGACTGGCCTCTCTTGGAAAGCCAACTACCTATATGCCTCGATTCTTCACCAGCTTTTCCAACGGACCACTGGCATCTCCCGCGCTGTGGGTTCTCTTTTGGTGTGCTCCGCCAGCGTCGACTTCTGCTCTGCTTTGTCTCCAGGCCGTGGTTGTCACTATGAGTCATACCTTCTTGGCTTTGCTACTTGTCTGTGGTGGTCGTCCTCGGCGATGTTGGCTGCTGTTCATCTATTCTACGGCTGCTTTGAGCTTGGAGAGTGCTGCACGTTTGAAGGGGCCGTGTTTCCTCCTGGATCGCTGATTCCAGCCGTTGGCCATCGCCCGCATTCCTGTCCTGTTCGCAGGAACTGATTATCTGCCTTAATGTGTCTCAGCGAGTCAAGACCTGATTTTGGACTCCCTTCTTACTTTCTCCTCTTTCTGTTTTCTTTTCCTTGCCTACTTATTTGTTTAAATATTGTATTTATATTCCCTTCTCCCTCTGTTCCCTCTACCCTCTCTACTGTCATTGTAATTGTTTCTTTGGTTCATTGTAAGCCGCTTAGAGGCTGCTTTATGTGGTAAGAAGCGGAGTATAAATGATCTAAATAAATTAAAAAATATTGTGAAGGAGAGGACCTGGGGGTAGATAAGATGGAAGTGGAAGAGGAAGAAGGGAGGCGGCTCACGAGCAGACATAGGCAGAACAGAGCCTTGCCTCCATTCCATCCCCAGAGAGCGAGAGAAGTAGTAATGCCCCCTAGAAAAGGGTGGAGGAAGAAGGACTACATTACCCAGCATCCCCCGAGAGAGAGCAAAGAAAGGTTTGTGACCCCTGTAAAATGGAGGAGAGGAAGAGACTACATTTCCCAGCAACCTCGGGGCAAAGCCTGGTACAGAGATTACCTTCCCCAGCAGGAACAGGGGGAGAACTCTAACAAGGAAAGGGTGGTGCCCCTGCAGGATAATCAAGGGAAAGAGGAACAGCTGCAAAGTGGGTGGGACGGGGAGCCCATGGAGTATCAAGAAGCTGGGCAGAGAGAAAGAGAGGAGAGCGAGGAAGAGCCTATGGACCTCTCAGCCTGGGCTCACTCCTTAGGTAACAAACTAAGGGACCAGGTAACTTCATGGTATGGTAACTGGGCTAAGAGAGGAAAGAGGAAAGGTCATGTGGGAGGATGGGTCAGTGCTTAGAGAGAGTGACCCAGATGGGTGGGGCCTTTTCATTTTCCAGAGCTCAGGCTGTGATTGAACTGTGAGTTTAAAGAGTTCTGGTTGAAGAGGGATGAGAGATTTTCTCGGAGTGGGCTGAGCCCAGCAGGAAGAAGGTGGAGTGTGAACTGTGGCTAAAAAGCCTAAAAGAAGCTGAAGGGGTTTGAGCTGTGTGCGGAAGCCTCAAGAACTGTGTTTGTTTGTTTTTTTGGAACTGCTTGCAGTGGGTTGCCCCCTCTCAAGGGAGGGGGAGGGGGAGGGGGGGGGGGAAAGAAAGAAGACCCAGGGCTATAAAACTGTCTGAAAGGAACCCAGCTGGGTGCTGGAAGCCTGGGAGTTAAAAGTTGTTTTTTTTTTTTTTTTTTTGCTATGTTGTACCCCTGAGAGGAGCAACAGGGGGAATTGTGAGGTTTTTTTTTTTGCTTCAAGTATTGTGTTGTTTTGCACTGCTGGACTGTTGGATCCCAAGCAAAATAAAGAACTTGTTAGTTTTGCTTTGAAGTGATTTCTTTGAGCCCTGCTCTGTTGGGGCAGCAAGGGGGAAGGGGAGATCCCGAGGACCCTCAGGAGGAGGGGAGGATCATTTTCACAATATATATATTTTCCCTACAGTATTATATGCATCAGGGATATTCTGAGCTTTTCTGTCTAACCTTGCAGGGGCTCAGAGATTCTTAAATTTCCCCTTCAATAACTTCCCTCCCCCCCCCCCCCCCTTACCACTTCTTGTACTCTAGCTGGAAAGCAGTCAGATGTATAGTGACCGCTTTGTGTTATTTAAGAGAAATCAATGAGAAGCAAGCAGAATCAGTATCAGTAGTGCATGGCTCTGTGCCCCCCCCACCCCCCAACCCAGAAAGCTCTGCCAATTTAGAGGCCTGTGAAGTTCCAGAAGAGGCTAGAGAGGATCAGTTGAGATAGAGCTGTATACTACATACAAGTAGAGACACTGCTGGAGAAGGGTTGTCAGCTTCAACCCCCCAAAGCTCAAGTGATATTCCCCCCATCCTTTGTAATTCCAGTGCCCCTACAAACCCATCCCCACCTCTTCTGAGGTCAATAGCAATCATATGAGGGTTTTTGCCTAGTACATGGTAAGGGATAGTAACATAGTAAATGACGGCAGATAAAGACCTGTACGGTCCATCCAGTCTGCCCAACAAGGTAAACTCATTTTACATGGTATGTGATACTTTATACCCGAGTTTGATTTGTCCTTGCCATTCTCAGGGCACGGATCGTAGAAGTCTGCCCAGCACTGTTCCTGTACTAAAAGTTCTGAAGATTCTGGAATCCTAAAGAGTTACAAGATTCCGGAATCCCAATTAGTATCAACATTCCATGTAGAACTCCAAAGAGTAACACAGTAAATGACAGCAGATAAAGAGCTGTTCAGTCCATCCAGTCTGCCCAACAAGATAAACTCATTTTACATGGTATGTGATACTTTATTATTATTATTATTTATTGCATTTGTATCCCACATTTTCCCACCTATTTGCGGGCTCAGTGTGGCTTACAATACATTGTGAAGGATGGAGATATAGTGTTACAGTACGATTATGGGTTACATTGTGAGGAGTTATGGGAAGACAAAGTCAAGTCAAAATCTGAAGTTACAATGGAGAAAAGATAAGGCGATAGAACAATTTCAGGAGAACATAGGGTATAACATTTTATCTGTGGGTGGAGTTTGAAGTGTATGTATACCCGAGTTTGATTTGTCCCTGCCTTTCTCAGGGCACAGACCGTAGAAGTCTGCCCAGCACTGGTTTTGCTTCCCAATTACTGGTGTTGCCACCCAATCTCCGCTAAGATTCAGTAGATTCATTCCTTCTAAACAGGATTCCTTTGTGTTTATCCCATGCATGATTGAATTCCATTACCATTTTCATCTCCACCACCTCCAAGCATCCACCACTCTCTCTGTGAAAAAATACTTCCTGCCCTTACTCTTCAGTCTGCCCCCCTTCAATCTCATTTCATGTCCTCTCGTTCTACTGCCTTCTCATCTCCGGAAAAGGTTTGTTTGCGGATTAATACCTTTCAAATATTTGAACGTCTGTATCATGTCACCCCTTTTTCTCCTTTCCTCCAAGGTATAGCATTTCATAATGCATTTCATCTACTGCCTTTCTGTAGTACAATCGAAGAGGTTTCTATTTACTAAATACATGTACTTTCTCTGTCCCTAGTTGGCTCACAATCTAAGTTTTGTTTTTTTGTTTTTTTAACCTGGGACAACAGAGGGTAAAGTAACTTGCCCAGAGTTACAAGGAACTGCAGTGGTTATCAAACCCAGTTCCCCTAGTTTTCAGGCCATTGCATTGAACATTAGGCTACTCCTCCACTCCTGGCATGGCTTTGTGGTAGAGATCAGTATGGGAATGAGAATTGCGGGAATCCCGCGAAACCTGCAGGATTCCCACGGGTACGGAAGAAGTTATCATGGGATTCCTGCGGGAATGTAGACAAAATCTATGGTGACTCCAAAATGAAATTTGGATTGTATGGACAGAGGAAGTTGGAACACCAGACTGAGGCTTGGAACACTCATTGGTTGACTAGTGAATAGATTCCATTGGGGATGGGTGAACTTTCTGTCCCCATGAACTCTGTGTCTCTGCCTCCACCTGGGAATCTAAAAGCTCTGCCAATGTACATTGTAACTGAGAGCTAATTGAGATACCAGGATGCTGTTGACCTGATATCTGGGGAGCAATGAGAGGATTGAAGTGTACTTTTTCTGGTAGTGAGAACTGGGTAAGCTCTCAGATGAGTATTTTTTGCTTTGCATATAGTTCAGTGGTCCCACCCTCACTGGGAATGCTCCAAGTTCTGCCGCTTACATCATCACTGAGAGCTGTGATGCCATGCAGAGGCATACTGGCCTGGGGTGGCATATCAAAGGGACACAACAAAGAGGCATACTCCTTGTTGAGCCCCTTGGGGACCATTGGTGGGGGGGGGGGGGGGGGGGGTCCATTGTGAAACAAGGGATTTTTTTTCTTAGAAGTGATTTTGAGGAATAGTAAGAATGTGTAAAGAGAATTTTTGTGTGATAGGTTGAGGGAAGTATGCTTTAGTTGTTCACTATGAGGGGCATAATCGAACTTCGCCGGGATCTATTTTGGCGGCGGTGCTACAGCTGGCCGGAATCGTATTATCGAAAAAGATGGCCGGCCATCTTTTGTTTTCGATAATACGGTTTAGCCCGGCCAAATGCCAGAGTTCGCCGGGTTTGAGATGGCCGGTTTTGTTTTTCAGCGATAATGGAAAAAAATGCCGGCAATCTCCAACCCGGCGACATCCAAGGCATTTGGTCGTGGGAGGAGCCAGCATTTGTAGAGCACTGGTCCCCCTGACATGCCAGGACACCAACCGGGCACCCTAGGGGGCACTTCTAAAAATTTTAATAATATATACAAATAGCTCCCAGGTGCATAGCTCCCTTACCGTGGGTGCTGAGCCCTCCAAATCCCCCCAAAACCCACTCCCCACAACTCTACACCACTACCATAGTCCTTATGGGTGAAAGGGGGCACCTACATGTGGGTACAGTGGGTTTTGGGGGGGGGTGGAGGGCTCAACACTTACCACCACAAGTGTAACAAGTAGGGGGGGATGGGCATGGGTCCACCTGCCTGAAGTCCACTGCAACCAACATAAACTGTTCCAGGGACCTGCATACTGCTGTCAGGGAGCTGGGTATGACATTTGAGGCTGGCATACAGGCTGGTATAAAAAGGTTTTTAGTTTTATTATTTTAGTGTGGGAGGGGGTTGGTGACCACTGGGGGAGTATGGGGAGGTCATCCCCCATTCCCTCCGGTGGTCATCTGGTCAGTTTGGGCACCTTTTTGAGGCTTGGTCGTGAAAATAAAAGGACCAAGTAAAAGCGGCGAAATACTGCTAAACGCCACTTTTTTTTTCCATTATCCGCAAAAGCCGGCCATCTGGTAGCCATGCCCATGCCCGCCCATGTCCCGCCTTCACTTCGCCACCGACACGCCCCCTTGAACTTTCGCCGGCTTGGCGACGGGAAAGCGGCGATGGTGTCAAAAATGCACCTTTCGATTATACCGATTTCACCGCTTTTGCGAGATCGCCGGCCATCTCCCGATTTATGTCAGAAGATCGCCGGCGATCACTTTCGAAAATAAACCTGCATGTGACTGTTATCTCCTTCAAGGTGGCAACATCCTGGTGCAGCCCAGCCACTGTGGTCTGCAAGTCCTCCTCTAGGTCCATCGTCACCACAGGAGTCACCACCTTCTGGGCAAGCACCATGGACCATCTCTCTTTACAGTTGTTAAATAGACTGTTAGGAGGCTACTTCATTTACCATGGTTCGGAGGCTTTCCTGGCTTCTGCCAGAGCCAGAGTTTCAGCATCCTGCTCATCCTCATCTCTAATTTCTTTTAGCAGCTGTAAGAATCAGGAGGAAGGGGAATTTTCTGCTCTCTGAGTCTCAGCTGCATGATCATTCGATTAGCATGTGGAGCACCTTGTACCAGCTGCTCCAATATGACCAAGTCTCGTTTTCTTTTTTTTTTTTTTTTTTTGCGATCAGACTAGTGCTGGACTCTGGAGATAATCTCAAAGGTCCTTATATTTTGGTGTTGAATCCAGAAATTCAATGCCAGGCCATGTCCCGGCACTGCCACTGAATTTCTGATTTTGTGGAGCCGGCTAACATATACCGTTTAAGTGCAATATTAAGCACTTAACTGGCTATGGACCACCGCATAAAGACAGGACTCTCTCTTGTCTGTCCCCTTCTCCTCTACTGCTAATTCCAGACTCCGTTCCTTTTATCTCGCTGCACCTCACGCCTGGAATAGAATTCCCGAGCTTGCACGTCTAGCCCCGTCCTTGGCCGTTTTCAAATCCAGGCTAAAAGCCCACCTCTTTAACCCTGCTTTTGACTCCTAACCACTACTCACTTGCCCTGTACCCTTTTATCCCCACCTCTTTAATTCCCTTACCTCTTAATTGTTCTGTCTGTCCTATTTAGATTGTGAACTCTTTGAGCAGGGACTGTCTTTTTGAGTATGGTGTACAGCGCTGCGTATGCCTTGTAGTGCAGGCCGCATTGCTGATCTGCAAGGGCAGGCTTCTACATGGAATGTTGCTAGTGGAGGAGTAGCCTAGTGGTTAGTGCAGTGGAACGTGGGATGTTGTTACTATTTGAGATTCTACATGGAATGTTGCTATTCCACTAGCAACATTCCATATTTAGATTGTGAGCTCTTTGAGCAGGGACTGTCTTTTCATGTTTGGTGTACAGTGCTGCGTATGCCTTGTAGCACTATAGAAGTGATAAGTAGTAGTAGTAATGTAGAAGCCTGCCTTTGCAGATCAGCAACGCGGCCGCGCAGGCTTCTGTTTCTGTGAGTCTGACGTCCTGCACGTACGTGCAGGACATCAGACTCACAGAAACAGAAGCCTGCGCGGCCGCATTGCTGATCTGCAAGGGCAGGCTTCTACATGGAATGTTGCTAGTGGAGGAGTAGCCTAGTGGTTAGTGCAGTGGAACATGGGATGTTGTTACTATTTGAGATTCTACATGGAATGTTGCTATTACTTGAGATTCTACATGGAATGTTGCTATTCCATTAGCAACATTCCATATTTAGATTGTGAGCTCTTTGAGCAGGGACTGTCTTTTCATGTTTGGTGTACAGTGCTGCATATGCCTTGTAGCACTATAGAAGTGATAAGTAGTAGTAGTAATACATAAGTACATAAGTACATAAGTAGTGCCATACTGGGAAAGACCAAAGGTCCATCTAGCCCAGCATCCTGTCACCGACAGTGGCCAATCCAGGTCAAGGGCACCTGGCACGCTCCCCAAACGTAAAAACATTCCAGACAAGTTGTACCTAAAAATGAGGAATTTTTCCAGTCCATTTAATAGCGGTCTATGGACTTGTCCTTTAGGAATCTATCTAACCCCTTTTTAAACTCCGTCAAGCTAACCGCCCGTACCACGTTCTCCGGCAATGAATTCCAGAGTCTAATTACCCGTTGGGTGAAGAAAAATTTTCTCCGATTCGTTTTAAATTTACCACACTGTAGCTTCAACTCATGCCCTCTAGTCCTAGTATTTTTGGATAGCGTGAACAGTCGCTTCACATCCACCCGATCCATTCCACTCATTATTTTATACACTTCTATCATATCTCCCCTCAGCCGTCTCTTCTCCAAGCTGAAAAGCCCTAGCCTTCTCAGCCTCTCTTCATAGGAAAGTCGTCCCATCCCCACTATCATTTTCGTCGCCCTTCGCTGTACCTTTTCCAATTCTACTACATACGTGCAGGACATCAGACTCACAGAAACAGAAGCCTGCGCGGCCGCGTTGCTGATCTGCAAGGGCAGGCTTCTACATGGAATGTTGCTAGTGGAGGAGTAGCCTAGTGCTTAGTGCAGTGGAACATGGAATGTTGCTACTATTTGAGATTCTGGAATGTTGCTATTACTTGAGATTCTACATGGAATGTTGCTACTATTGGAGATTCTGTTGCTACTATTTGAGATTCTACATGGAATGTTGCTATTACACTAGCAACATTCCATATTTAGATTGTGAGCTCTTTGAGCAGGGACTGTCTTTTCATGTATGGTGTACAGCGCTGCGAAAGCCTTGTAGCACTATAGAAGTGATAAGTAGTAGTAGTAGTAGGACTGACTTTTTGGCAGTCCTATTTATATAGCTAACTTGGCTAAGTGCTGATTATCAGCACAACTGGCCAAGTGTGAACTCTACCCCCATATTGCCCCCAAAGTTCAGCGCTAACCAGTTCTTTTCAGTGACTCTAACCAGTTAAGATCAATGCTTTGAATGCCCTCCCAAGGGAGGTGGTAGAGACCACAACAGTGGCGGAATTCAAAAAGACATGGGATGAACACAGAGGAACCCCTATTTAGAAAATAGATAGTAGAAAACAAAAATAAAATAAAAAAAAACCTTAAATGGCAGCAGAGGGTGGATGTGTGAGTGACACTTGAACGGCTGCTCCGGCTGTGAGAGCTTAGGGGTTCTTTTACTAAGGTGCGCTGAAAAATGGGAGGCGCATCACCCCCTACCTGTTACACTTCTGGTGGTAAATGTGAGCCCTTCAAAACTCACCAGAAACCCATTGTACCCACATCTAGATGCCCCCCTTCACCCCTAAGGGCTATGATAGTGGTGTACAGTTGTGGGGAGTGGGTTTTTTTTTTGGGGGGGGGGGGGGTTGGGGGGCTCAGAACCCAAGGTAAGGGAGCTATGCACCTGGGAGCAATTTCTGAAGTCCACTGCAGTGCCCCCTAGGATGCCCAGTTGGTGTCCTGGCATGTCAGGGGGACCAGTGCACTACAAATGCTGGCTCCTCCCACAACCAAATGGCTTGGATTTGGTCGTTTCTGAGATGGGCATCCTCGGTTTCCATTATCGCCGAACATCATGGACGACCATCTCTAAGGTCGACCTAAATGTTGAAATTTGGGCGTCCCCGACTGTATTATCGAAATGAAAGATGGCTGCCCATCTTGTTTCGATAATACGGGTTTCCCCGCCCCATCACGGGGACATCCTGCGAGGACAGCCCCAGGAAAACTTAGGCGCCCCGTTCGATTATGCCCCTCCATGTTACCACCAGATTCTATATATGGTGACTGAAGCTGAGCATGCAATTTTGGCTGTGTGGCCAACCTGCATGCGCAAATTAACTATCAAGCCAATCAGCACTGATAATTGACCACAAACAAATAATAATCGGCACTAATTGACACATTAGAATTTATGCATTCAACTTTCTAATTCTAATGTGTGGATCACAAAAGGGCACATGGTCATGGAAGGGGCATGAGTGGGTTATGGGCGTTTCTAAAAATTATGCACACTGGGATGGAATACGCCCGATATACCAGGTTTTCATAGTTGTAAATGGTCGCGCCTAAATTTTAGTCGTGGAGACTGGTGCAAAGTGCGTTCTATAAACTGCCCCTAACTTTAGGCAAGGTTTATAAAATAGTACTAAGCCTGGGGTTTTTATGTGTCAATTTTTAAGGCACTATTTATAGAATTTGGTCCTTGGGCCCGAACAGGAGTCATTTTTGGCAAGTTAAATCGCTTTGAATATTGACTTCAAAGTTTGTCTCCCTGCTTTTCGACAAATGTTTCTGCAACAACGATTCATATCTGGCCCGCTTTCTCTGACAAAAAATTCTGTTAGGGCTTCTTTTACTAAGCCGCACTAGCGATTCCTGCGAGGCAAATGGGCTTCCTCTCATTTACTGCACAGGAGTTGTCTGAAAAATATTTTTTTATTTTCAGGCGCGCGTAATTACAAACCTCATCATACAAACAGTGAGTCATCTTATCTTAAATTTTGGTGTTCAGAGAATACAGCCTATGAGAACAGTACAGTTGCCTGTGCTTGTTGAACTGGTTACTAGTCTCCAGCCAGGCAGCACATTGATGAGTTCAGTCTCTTTGAAGGGGAGATGAAGCTGAAGCTGGTTGCAATTCTTGGTGAACAGACATATGTTTCTATCACAACGGACTGCTGGACATCCCATGGAAAATTTTTACATTGGCATGACAGTCCACTGGATTGATAGTTTCCATGGATTGAAGAGTTTCCATACGTAGGACATTCTTGCATCAGTTCTTGAAGATATTCAGAGTTTGCCATCAGACGAAAAATAGTTAGGACAACAATAGACAATGATTTCAACTTTGTGAAAGCCTTCTCTGTAGTTGGACAGCATGACAATGATAACAAAGATGAAGATGCAAGTGATGAATTAACACTACTACTAATGCTACTACTTATCATTTCTAAAGCGCTACTAGACGTACGCAGCGCTGTACACTTGAACATGAAGAGACAGTCCCTGCTCGACAGAGCTTACAAGAGAGCTTACAATCTAATTAGGACAGACAAACAGGACAAATAAGGGATAAGGACAAAGAGTAGCAAGATTCCGGATTCCCACTGTAGCAACATTCTGTGCGGAATCCCAAAGAGCAGCAAGATTCCGGAATCCCAAAGACTACTACTACTACTTATCATTTCTATAGTGCTACTAGATGTATGCAGCATTGTACACTTGAACATGAAGAGACAGTCCCTGCTCGACAGAGCTTACAATCTAATTAGGACAGACAAACAGGACAAATAAGGGATAAGGACAAAGAGTAGCAAGATTCCGGATTCCCACTGTAGCAACATTCTGTGCGGAATCCCAAAGAGCAGCAAGATTCCGGAATCCCAAAGACTACTACTACTACTTATCATTTCTATAGTGCTACTAGATGTATGCAGCATTGTACACTTGAACATGAAGAGACAGTCCGTGCTTGACAGAGCTTACAATCTAATTAGGACAGAACAACAGGACAAATAAGGGATAAGGACCAAGTGTAGCAAGATTCTGGAATCCCAAAGAGTAGCAAAGATTCCGGAATCCCAAAGACTACTACTACTACTACTTATCATTTCTACAGCACTACTAGACATACGCAGCACTGTACACTTGAACATGAAGAGACAGTCCCTGCTCCACAGAGCTTACAATCTAATTAGGACAGACAAACAGGACAAACAAGAGATAAGGGAATATTAAATTGCAGATGATAATGAAAACGATGATGATAAAGCATTCTTTGCTATAAGGAAGTCAAGGGTTTCAGGCAGAGATTCCTTTGATCAATACCTGCAGACCCAGATAAAACGCATCAGTAGGCCTGGCTTGTTTTGAAGGAACTTTTTATCAAACTCAACAATCCACTTCCTGATAGTGCTGTTGTTCAACACCTTTTTAGCTGTGGTGGATTAAAGACTCACAAGCCTGCTCACATGAGTTATCAGTCATTTTCAAAATGTAGTTTTACTAAAAGGAAAGTGGATTGAATTGTAGAGCAATAAAATTATTGGGATAAAAATGTTAACAATAGTTGAATTCTTTGTAGTTACGGTACTTTTACTTTTTGCTCAAAAAGTATTATATTAGGAAGTAACTTTTTTTTACTTTTACATTAGTAAATTTTTGAATGTGTTCTTCATTGTACTTTTACTTTTGTATTAAAATATACATTTATTTTTACTTTTACTTAAGTACATTGACCTAGTACTTTTAACAACACTGGTGATATGTCTCATCTGGATTGCACCATCCTGGGCTACAACTAGTAAATTTAATACGAATCGGAGAAAATTTTTCTTCACTCAACATGTAATTATACTCTGGGATTCTTCACCAGAGAATGTGGTAAAGGCGGTTAGCTTAGTGGGGTTAAAAAAAGGTCTGGACAGCTTCCTAAGTAAAAGTCCATAGACCATTATTAAATTGACTTGGGGAAAATCCACTGTTTATTTCTAGGATAAGCAGTATAAAATGTATTGAACTTTTTCAGGATCTTGCCAGGTATTTGTGACCTGGATTGGCCACTGTTTGAAACAGGATGCTGGGCTTGATGTACCTTTGGTCTGTCCCAGTGTGGCAATACTTATGTACTTATGTAACTATGAAACTCATCCATGGGTTTCAATAACCATACATGTATCCAGGTTTGCTCACAGCATGGTTTCTGGAGTAACACTTTGCATTTCCTCTGTATTTGTGCATTTGGAACTTGTTATTCATTGTCGGCTGATCTATTTAGAATGTTTTTTTTTCCCCTCTTGTTTTGAAAATTCTGTTGTTTTCTCCCCTGTGTGTACTGGTAGATTCCCAAACCTGCTTTCTGTTCATAGGAATGTTTATACAAGTTTAATGATGGAGATGGATTCTGGCATTTACTTTCATATCTCGGTACTTTTCTTTTTGCATATTTGGATCTGTTCAAGCTGTTAAATAGTCCTAGAGTCCTATCATAGAAGCTCTAACCCCTGGATTCTATATAAGGAGTCCGAATTTGGGCACACTGCCAAGATGTGCGTGCAACTTAATTGGCTAACATGCTCTGAACCATTAATAAGTGGCCATTAATAAGTGTCCTTTAGAGATTCACATTTAGCGCCAATCTTTTCTACAAATGGTGCTGGAAAAAGACCGCTTAAGCAGTATTCTATAAGTGGTACCTAAATATCAACGTAACATGATAGTAACATAGAGGGGCACAGTAACATAGTAGATGACAGCAGAGAAAGACCTGCACGGTCCATCCAGTTTGCCCAACAAGAAAACTCATATGTGCTACTTTTTGTGTATACCTGACCTTGTTTAGAATCTGCCATTTTCACGGCACAGACTGAGGAGGTCTGCCCAGCACTAGCCCCGCCTCCCAACCACCAGCCCTGCCACCTCCACTGGCTCTGCCACCCAATCTCAACGTGGTTTATAAACTAATGCATAAGTGAAGAGGTAGTGCGTACATGTAGGCGCTGCCTTTTGCACCAACACAGTAACATAGTAGATGACTGCAGAAAAAGACCTGCATGGTCCATCCAGTCTGCCCAACAAGATAAACTCATATGTGCTACTTTTTGTGTATACCTTACCTTGATTTTCAGGGCACAGACCGTATAAGTCTGCCCAGCACTATCCCTGCCTCCCAACCACCAGCCCTGCCTCCCACCACCGGCTCTGCCACCTGATCTCAGCTAAGCTTCTGAGGATCCATTCCCTCGGAACAGGATTCCTTTATGTTTATCCCACACATGTTTGAATTCCGTTACCATTTTCCTCTCCACCACCTCCCATGGGAGAGCAACGAAAGCGTAGTGCAAATGTCTCTGCCTAAGTTTACACATGGAGTAACCATATTCTATAATTACATGCATAACTCAAAACCACGACCTCATGATGCCCCTAAAATGCACAAGACCCTCTCATTTCTGCTCCCCTTTACATAAGAACATAAGCGTTGCCATACTGAGACAGAACTAAGGTCCATCTAGTCCAGCATCCTGTTTCCAACAGCAGCCGATCCAGGTCACAAGAACCTGGTAAGATCCAAAAACAGTATAATATATTTTATGTTGCTTATCCTAGAAATAAGGTGGATTTTCCCAAGTTCAACTTAATAATGGCTTTTGGACTTTTCTTTTAGAAAGATATCCAAACCTTTTTGAAAACCCCGCTAAGCTAACTGCTTTTACCACATTCTCTGGCAACGAATTCCAGAGTTTAATTACACATTGAGTGAAGAAATATTTTCTTCAGTTTGTTTTAAATTTACTACTTTGTGAAAACCGAGGTCGCCCATCTCTAAGGTCGACCATATCAACATTTAGGTCAACCATCTCTTAGGTCGACCTAAATGTTGAGATTTGGGCGTCCCCGACCGTATTATCGAAATGAAAGATGGACGCCCATCTTGTTTCGATAATATAGGTTGCCCCGCCCCTTCGCGGCGCCGTCCTTAGAGATGGGCACCCTTAGAGATGGTTGTCCACGTTCGATTATCCCCCTCTATGTCTCCTTTATTTTGGAAGAGTCAAAAGAGTGAAGCCAAGTTTTGTGTGTGTAATGGGGGAAACAAAATATATTGATGATGTATTAAAATTTAACATGCCACCCTTCCTGAGGGCATCACAGAGAGGTTTACTATAAAACACCACCTATACGTTGCATGAGAATAAAAGAACGCCAATTAAAATAGGAAAGAACCACTCATACAACTCAAGAGACCATGTGAAAGTAAACAAGCAAGACAGAGCTTAGTAGTAAGTTGTGAAATGAGAGTCAGTGAATCCTGGGTACCAATAGTTGCTGCATCTCCAAATGCCTTTTGAAATATATATATCTTTTATTTATTTGTTGCATTTGTATCCCACATTTCCCCACCTATTTGCAGGCTCAATGTGGCTTACATTGTACCGTGATGGTGATCGCCAACTCTGGTATGAGAAATAAAGAGCGGTATTGCGTTAAAGTTCATGAGTGAATTAGGTAGTCAAGGAGGAAGAGTTAAGTTTTGTCCAGTTCTGGTATAAGTTTCGTTGTGTTGCAGGGTTCAGGTGTTTAGGTTGGATCGTTATGGTATGCCTTTTTGAACAAATTGGTTTTTAATGATTTCCGGAAGTTTGTTAGGTTGTGCATTGTTTTCATGACGTTTGGTAGTGCATTCCATAGTTGCGTGCTTATGTAGGAGAAGTTGGATGCATACGTTGATTTATATTTTAGTCCTTTGCAGCTTGGGTAGTGGAGATTCAAGAATGTGTGTACTGACCTTTTTGTGTTTCTGGTTGGTAAGTGTTTGAGGTCTGCCATGTATACCGGGGCCTCGCCATTAATAATTTTATGAACCAGGGTGCAGATTTTGAACACAATTCGTTCTTTGATTGGGATGCAATTCAGTTTTTCTCGTAAGGGTTTGTCGCTTTCGTATCTCGTTTTTCCAAATATGAGTCTGGCTGCGGTGTTTTGGGCAGTTTGGAGTTTCTTAATGATTTGTTCTTTGTATCCGGCATAGATTGCATTGCAGTAGTCTAGGTGACTTAGCACCATTGATTGTACCAGGCTGCGGAATATTTCCCTTGGGAAGAAAGGTTTTACCTCGTTGAGTTTCCACATTGAGTGGAACATTTTCTTTGTTGTAGTTTTCACTTGGCTTTCTAGCGTGAGGTTTCGGTCGATTGTAACTCTGAGACTGTCTGAAACAGGAAGGGTGTAGTCTTAGGGTTACCATATGGCTCCAGAAAAAGGAGGACGGATTGAGCCAGCCGGGTTTTACTTCCATTGCTTGAAAGCAATGGAAGTAAAACCCGGCTGGCTCAATCCGTCCTCCTTTTTCTGGAGCCATATGGTAACCCTATGTAGTCTGGGGTGTTTATATTGGTGGGTTTATTCGTGTTGTATTGTGATGAGAGGATGAGACAGTGTGTTTTTTCTGCGTTGAGTTTTAGTTGAAATGCATCCGCCCATCTTCAGGGCAATACGAACATTAGGGTATGATTTTTCCAAGCAAACAATTTGAGATGCACACGAGACAATGTAGGTGCCCAGTGTTATATAATACCGCAAAGGCAGATCCGTGCGGAAGTTCTAATTAGAGCCAACTAACATCAATAATGATTAACAGTTCATTAAATAATGAGTTTCCATACTTGTGTTATAAAAAGACTGGAAGCGGTGCAATGAAAAGCTACAAAAATGGTATGGGATTTGCGTTACAAACCGTACGAGAGACTTGCTGACCTGAAAATGTATACCTTAGAGGAAAGGAGAAAGAGGGGTGACGTGATACAAACATTCAAATATTTGAAATGTATTAATCAGCAAATGAACTTTTTTCGGAGATGGGAAGGCAGTAGAACTAGAGGAAATGAACTGAGGTTGAAGGGGGGTAGACTCAGGACTAATATCAGGAAGTATTTTTTCACGGCGAGGGTATTGGACATGTGGAATGCCCTCCCGCGGGAGGTGGTGGAGATGAAACCGGTAATGGAGCATGCGTGAGATAAACACAAAGGAATCCTGTTTAGAAGGAATGGTTCCATGGACTCTTAGCGGAGATTGGGTGGCAATGCCAGTGACTGGGAAACAAAACAGGAGCTGGGCAGACTTTTACTGTCTATTCCCTGATCTTGACTGAATAGACATGGATGTGCTGGAGTATAAATTTTAAGGGGCTTCGACATTAGTTTCAGAACTCATAGTACAAGAATAGTGCTGGGCAGACTTCTACGGTCTGTGCCCTGAGAACTGAAAGGACAAATCAAACTCGGGTATACATATAAAGTATCACATACCATGTAAAATGAGTTTATCTTGTTGGGCAGACTGGATGGACCATACAGTCTTTATCTGCCGTCATTTACTATGTTACTATCAGGCTTATTCTTGAAAGAGAAGGGTGCCCATCTTCCAACACAAATTTGTTTTTGAGGGTGGGAGGGGGTTAGTAACCACTGGGGGAGTAAGGGGAGGTCATCCCCGATTCTCCGGTGGTCATCTGGTCAGTTCGGGAATCTTTTTGTGGCTTGGTCGTAACAAAAAAAGGACCAAGTAAAGTCGTCTAAGTGCTTGTCAGGGACGCCCTTCTTTTTTCGATCAGAAGGAAGGGATCCCCAGAAGCTTAGCCGGTGGTGGGAGGTGGGGATAGTGCTGGGCAGACTTATACGGTCTGTGCCAGAGCCAGTGGTGGGAGGCGGGGCAGGTGGTTGGGCGGTGGGGATAGTGCTGGGCAGACTTATGTGGTCTGTGCCCTGAAAAAGACAGGTACAAATCAAGGTAAGGTATACACAAAAAATGACACGTGAGTTAATCTTGTTGGGCAGACTGGGTGGACTGTACAGGTCTTTTTCTGCCATCATCTACTATGTTACTATGTTACTATGATTAGGGGTCGAGGACGCCCATGGCTTTTCCTACCATCTCTATGCTGATGACTCCCAAATCTACCTTTCTACCCCTGATATCTCACCTTGCATCCAAACCAAAGTTTCAGCGTGCTTGTCTGACATTGCTGCCTGGATGTCTCAACGCCACCTGAAATTAAATATGACCAAAACCGAGCTTCTCATTTTCCCCCCCAACCCACCCCCCCGCTCCCCCCGGTTTCTATTCTGTTGATGGTTCTCTCATTCTCCCTGTCTCCTCAGCTCGAAACCTATGGGGTCATCTTTGACTCTTCTCTCTCCTTCTCTGCTCATATCCAGCAGACCGCCAAGACCTGTCGTTTCTTTCTTTACAACATCCGTAAAATCCGCCCCTTTCTTCCGAGCAGTCTACCAAACCCTAATCCACACCCTTGTTCACATCTCGTTAGACTACTGCCAATCTGCTTCTTGCTGGCCTCCACTAGTCACCTCTCCCCCTCTCCAGTCGGTTCAAACTCTGCTGCCCGTCTCATCTTCCGCCAGGGTCGCTTACCTCATACTACCCCTCTCCTCAAGGACCCTTCACTGGCTCCCTATCCGTTTTCGCATCCTGTTCAACTTCTTCTACTAACCATAAATGTATTCACACTGCTGCTCCCCAGTATCTCTCCACACTCGTCCTTCCCTACACCCCTTCCCGTGCACTCCGCTCCATGGATAAATTCTTCTTATCTGTTCCCTTCTCCACTACTGCCAACTCCAGACTTCGCGCCTTCTGTCTCGCTGCACCCTATGCCTGGAATAAACTTCCTGAGCCCCTACGTCTTGCCCCATCCTTGGCCACCTTTAAATCTAGACTGAAAGCCCACCTCTTTAACATTGCTTTTGACTCGTAACCACTTGTAACCTCTCGCCTCCACCTACCCTCCTCTCTTCCTTCCCGTTCACATTAATTGAGTTGATTTGCTTATTTTTTATTTTTTGTCTATTAGATTGTAAGCTCTTTGAGCAGGGACTGTCTTTCTTCTATGTTTGTGCAGCGCTGCGTATGCCTTGTAGCGCTATAGAAATGCTAAATAGTAGTAGTAGTAGTGTTAGGCATGTCCAAGTCCCGCCTTCGCTATACCTCTAACACGCCTCCAGGAACTTTGGTCGTCCCCACAACGGAAAGCAGTTGGGGAAGCCCAAAATCGGCTTTCGATTATGCCGATTTGGGCGACCCTGGGAGGACGCCCATCTTCCGATTTGTGTTGAAAGATGGGCGCCTTCTCATTCGAAAATAAGCCTGATAGTATACTACTTACAATGTCAATATTTCTTATTTTGGGTGGTAAGGAGTTCCACCATTTGGTTCCTAGGTAAGTGAAGTCTGCAGAGTGGACAGTTTTGTAGGTCATTTTTTTGCAATTTGGGAGGTGTAGTCTGATCTAGTTTCTTGCCTCATATTTAGTGTTCCTTTGAGGTCAGTTTATTAATGGTACCACATAGTCTGGAGCTGTGCCATTTAGGATTTGAATGATAAAGGTATATAGAATCTAGCCCTCTGCCTGTGTGCATAAATTTACAGAACACTTACACTTTCGTAGGTAAGTCTATACATAGGTAAGCAGGGCAGGCTCAAGGCAAGATGCCGCCTGAGG